>NC_056745.1:518356071-518556071 GCF_019279795.1 Protopterus annectens
TTGTAAAGTTGCTAGAATAACAGGGTTTGTGTTAGCATGCATTTTCTAAATGATATGAAGTTTGAAACTAAAACGTATGTCATTATTTAGTGACTTCAGTCCTCAGTGATTTGCCAGGAAACTACAAATTGTATGTGGAACGGACCAAAAATGTGAGAAAAAAATCTGGACATTCTGTGAAAATCTGTACAGTTATGAGTTTTGTTCTTGATAATGCTATGTTGCAGTGCTGGGATCATTTCTGCAAACTCAGCCTGGAGCTGCTTAGAAATTTCTGTGACTGCATCCTGAGTGTAACACAGGTAATGAAGCAAATCCTTCTTTGAAGACCTGGGTATGTACTTTGTGGCATCAAAGGAGAAATGGTATGCAGATGAAAGTGATGTGGGAAAATATAGCAGGTTGTTTAAGCACTGTGATGGAGTCTTCCAATAGACCACAGAAAGTTGTGCATAAGCTGTAAAAGGTAGGTTAATAAGTTGTCCATCCAAGAATGGAAGTAGGTAAGACAGGAACTGCCAATGTTTATGTAGAGATTACCAACGCAGAAAAGAAGTTCTGTGAACCATGACCTTTACTCTGACTGTAAAGTTCTTTGTTTCATTAGCAACTGTGGTCAGCTGTACAGACTGGGTATTGAAAGAGCAAGATGGGGACAAGGGTAGTCTGTGCAGCCAACTGGGTGTGGGTCCCACTGTCTCTAGCTGCTTAGTCTACAAATAAGCATGCATGTTAGTGTCTGCTCTTCTCTTGGGCATCCCTTGAACAGTGATATGCATGCCTGATTTTTGTACCATGTGACCACCTGGCTTGCATTTCCCTGTGTTTTGGATATTGCAGACGTTCTTTGCAGTGTCGCAGAAGTACAACAGTATTTATGATTTAACAGTACCGGGGGCAGTAACTTACTTTTTATTATGTTTAAAGAAACAGTGGTCATGCAAATACTTTGTGGCTTGAAATGGATGTATATTTGAGACCACCATCCTCTAGCTTTATAAGTGAAACATGGTAAGTAGTCTGTTAAAGAATTTCAACTAAACAAATATTTCAGTCTGTATGTTTATGCAATTCAAAATGCATGCTGATTTCTGTACTTATGAAGGTGTATTCTGTGCAGAATTTGTTCAAACGAAAGAAATACAAAAAAAATGTAAATTTCTGACTTGTATACATTCATATTGTGCTTACCTTTTTCTCTATTTTTGTAAAGTTAAATGTTTGAATGAACTGAAGGAGAGGTGTTTTAAGAAGGTCTTCAGTGATGAGATGAAAATTTCTGTATGTTTATGCCTTCGTAGAATCTGATGACTTCATTTTTTTAAGTTAAACCGCATTACTGTTTTAAATATTTACAGAGTGTGAATGTAAATGTTAGCTGCCTGTGTGGGGCTTAAGTGACTGCAAGACCGACAATGCCTGTAACATTTAGATGGAAGAATTAAGGGATGGACTTTTGGAAAACAAGGGTAACAAAAATTGGAGTTAGAGACAGAAACAAACTAGAAATATGTCAGACTTGCTTAGGAACAAGTGCAGAAAGCCATATCAGGAAAAGTGCATCAGGACTACACATAGCACCCAAATAACGCACACCCATTTTAGAAAATGTTGGCTAGTTTAAGCCTTTAACATGGCTGTGATTTTTTTCATATTATTTTCCATAGCACTCTATATGTTGAGTCACCTTAAGTCCACATTTTTGTTCTCCTTTCTCCCGTGTTTAGCCCTGCTCTTAGCACAAGACATTATAGTACAGTGGTTTCCTATCCAGACCTCAAGGGAGATGATCTTTACCCATGTCATCTTCTTATTGGGGGGGGGGGGTAGGAAGAGAAGATACTGGCTGATGTTCTTCATGTTTCACTGTTGCCGTCATCACTTTTGGGTTATCTGCTTGCAGGTAGCCCTCAGTCGGCCTGATTAACAAAGTCTTGGGTCCTGCGTCGGTTGCTGTCCTTTTTTCCATGACGTCAGGTCGTCAGGGGTATAAAACATGCAGCTTGACACCATTACATCAGTCTTTTTTGCTGTGCGGTGCCCGAAGCAAAAGCAGTTTGCAAGTGCCAGTCGGCTGACTCCTGAAATTTTCGTTTTCGAATTTCAGAACCAAAGTCTTCAACTAAAGCTAAGTACCCTGTTGGGGAAACTTTTTCTTGCTCCTTACCGATGTCAGTAAAAGTTAATAATTGCATTACTTCTGGAAAGCAAATACCCTATAAAGGTTTTCATTCATACTGTATTCCTTGCCTAGGCCCTGACCACAACATATGATGATGCTTTTTCGGAATCTAGTCTGGCCCCTGACTCCTTGCCTCCTGCTCCCAGAAAACCTGACAGATATTACAGGGTTCCTGATTCACACAAATTCCTTTTTAAAAATCCTGTTGCGGATTCAGATTTCACAGGGACCCAAGGGCTTCTACTGCTAAAAATCCTGCCCCCTCTGATAGAGACTCCAGGGTACTGGATAGATGGGGTAAGAAGGTTTACACTTCTACAGCCTTGGCCATTAGGGCTTTAAACTGCCAGTTTCATATGTTAAAGTTTCAACAACATGTTATTGGATTGCTTAAACAGAAAATGATGTTGATTCCTGACTGTGCGGAAAGTGAAGAATTACAGGATTTAATGCATTCTGCTAATCAGGTTGGAAAACATACTTTGCAATGTGGATTTGATTCTTTAGAGTCCTCTTGCAGGGCTTCTGTTACTGGTTCTGTGCTCAGAAGGCATGCTTGGCTTAAGGAGCAATCTTTACCTGGTCATGTTAAAGCTAAATTGTTGGATGCTCCCTTAAATCAGGACCGCCTGTTTGGCAACAAGGCTGAGGAAGTTCTTAAAAAGATGGAAGATAATGCTAAATCTATGCAAACTGTTAAAGATTTCTTACAAGTTCAGCCTCCTAGATTTAGTAGGCACTGGCCCTCTAAGAATTGGTCCTTTCCAGCCTCTTCAAGGTCTTCTCAAGCCAAACCCAGACATAGCAGAAACCCCAGGTTTCATTCCCAGGGGACACACAAGACTAAGCAGTGGGGGGGGTTTCCGCACCCAAATCAGGGAGTAGTAAGACTCCCCCCTATGGAAAACAGTATCAATGACTTGCTTCTAAAACTTCCAAGCACTTCCCAACTGAATGCTACTTTAGGCGGAAAGATTGGTCTGCAGGCCAAAAACTGGGAACTCATTACCCAGGACAAATGGGTTTTAAATATAGTGTCCCAAGGATACATATTTCACTTCCACACCTTACCCAACACTAAGTGGGTGGCCATGTCTACCCCCAAATCAGTGGGCAGAGGTCTAAAATCAAGTACTCTCTCTCTTAACCATGGGGGCTATTCAGTTGGTACCAGAAGAGGAAAAGAGACAAGGGTTATATTCGAGACTTATCCTGGTACCCAGAAAAGGCAATACATGGCGTCCTATCCTGGACCTTTCTACTCTAAATACCTTTCTGGTGTTTCCAAAATTCAAGATGCTGGCTGTTCACCAGCTGCTTCCTATGCTAGGCAAAGATGCATGGATGGCAACACTAGACTTAAAAGAAGCATGCCTGCACATCCCTATCAGGGAGTCTTGCAGAAAATGCCTACACTTCAAAGCAGGCTACATGCACTATCAGTTCTCTGCACTGCCCTTTGGCTTATCTACTCCGCCCAGGGTATTCACAAAGTGCCTAGCTCCAGTCATTGCATTCTGCAGGCAAAGAAATATTCAATTATACCCATATCTGGACGATTGTCTATTTCAGGCAGAAAGCCAGGACATACTTTTGAATCATCTGGCCTTTCTTCAAAGGGTACTGACTTGTCTGCAGTACACCATAAACGACAAGAAATCACAAATGGTATCCTGGCAACAAATTATATTCCTGGGAGCAAGCTTAAATACAACTTCCCAGATGGCTTTCCTCACACCAGAGAAACTGATTCATTTGACAACCTACTTCAAACAAGTGGCCACAAAAATCCAGTTATCTGCAAAGCAAATACTGCAAGTTTTGGGGTTCATGGCCTCCTGCATTCTTCTAATTCCATATGCAAGGCTGCATATGAGGAAACTGCAGTGGTATCTCAAAAGCCTATGGTGTCAACATTCACAGGATCTAGAGGCAATGATTCCTATCATACCTTGCCTACGCCCAGAGTTCCTTTGGTGGGCAGAGGCCTGCTACCAAAACAGGGGACTACCATTCACACTACCCCCTGCCGCCCTAACCTTAACAACAGACGCATCAGACTATGCATGGGGGCCCACCTGGCAGGGAAGTGCATTCAGGGCAAATGGAACCAAGTCAAATGCACCTGCCTATCAATCAAAAAGAAATGTTAGCTGTACAGAATGCTCTGACAGCCTTCAAGGACCACATTCTTCCAGGACAATTAATGATAAAGACGGACAACACCAGTGTTATGTGGTACATAAACAAGCAGGGGGGTACACATTCTTACCCCCTCTGCAGACTAGCCATGGCATTGTGGAACACAGCCCTGAGCTATCAGGTACATTTACAAGCTCAATTCCTGCCAGGAAAACTAAATACACTGGCAAACGAACTAAGCAGAAACCTCATGGACCCACACGAGTGGAAACTGGAACCAAGGATTTTCAACATATTGACAAGCAAATGGGAGAGCCCAGATATAGACCTGTTTGCATCCCCCCAAAACTATCAGTTGGACAAATTCTGCACAAGGGCTCACCACAAACAAGCTTGGAAAGCGGATGCTCTGTCCTTCAGCTGGAAAAACCTATCAATTTATGCCTTTCCTCCTCTGCCTCTGCTCTCTGAAGTACTACTAAAGATCAAACAAGACAAACCAAGGACGATTTTGATTGCACCAGACTGGCCATGCCAACACTGGTACCCCCTCTTGTGCAGTGTGTTACTGTCACTGCCTCAGACTCCTACTCTATTGTCTCAGCAAGAGAACCAAATTCTGCATCCTCAACTTCAAACACTGAATCTAGCAGCCTGGCTAATTACATAATTTCTTCTTCACCATCCCTCAGTAAACCAGTGATGGATATCTTTTTAGAGGCAAGGAGGCCTAGTATCAGAAAGTCTTATGCTGAAAAATGGAAAAGATTCTGTGCCTGGAACCAATCTCAAGGGATGAGCACAACAGTGCCCAATTTACCTCAGATGTTGTAATACTTAACTGAGATGTTTCATAAGGGCCTGTCTTTCTCCTTCATCAAAATTCACGCCTCAGCCATCTCAGCTCATTATACTACAGAATCACCCCTCTTCTCTCATCCACTGCTTAAGCAGTTCCTCAGAGGGGCCAAAAATCTACGACCACCCAGGAGAGCTCCAACTCCTGCCTGGGACCTCAACTTTGTAGTTTCTTGTGTGTATCTTGAAGATGCGAGCCTGTGGATAGTAAATAGCATAATCTGAAGTAGTTAACTTCATTTGTCCATCAACCTATGGGTCATCGGATCCATATTGGATCCGAGCCGGCAGCTTCCAACAGCTAAGATCCGAGCTCCAAGCTCCTCCTCTTTACCCATAATCCCCTGCTATCCCTTCCTGACTTCAGATCTAGTTTGCCGCGGTTCTCTCAGCAGCTTGATTGAGCTTCCAGGCGTGGTAGTGTTGGATTTGTGAGAAAAAAATTTTCTTTTTTCCTACTTTGAACAAATTTTTGCGTGTGTGTTAGTATAGTTCCCCAGAAGCATTAATGTTTTTCTTTATCTAGTGTTTAGTTTTCCTTTTAGTGTTATTACCTCCCCCTCGTGTACACATTAGGGTGTGTGTGTTTTGGGGCCTAGCGAGTGTGTTGTTTCTTTTTAGGTATGACGGAGGCACCCAAAACTTTCTTTTCAAAGTGTACCGAGTGTGGCCATAAGCTGTCCCCAGCGGATGGCCACACTCGGTGCGTTTTATGCCTTGAGGTTGAACATCTTTCCACCGGCTGCACTATTTGCGGAGTGTTCAACCCCAGGGCCCTCAAGGACCAGAGGTCGAAGCTGATACTGGCGGGACTTCTGCCCCCAGACTCAGCTTCATCCTCCGGTCCCTCCGTGGCACCTGCAGTGGCTGCGACAGCGCCACCTGCTATTCCCCTTCCCCTGGCACCTTGGGCCAGGAGGAGAGGGAAGCCAGAAAGGAGAATTGCCGGGAAAAGCACCACAAGCGGCAGGCCGAAGCTTCTGCATCGGCCCCGCCAGCCAAACGTGTTTCTCCTCCTAGGGCCTCTGAGTCTTCTCCTTCCGGGCTCTGATCTCTCCGCTTTTCACCGGGGCCGGAGGAGGAGGAGGAGACCCAGTCGCCTTCGGGGTCATCGAGGCAGCACTCCCGGCCTGCCTCGGTGGCCTCATCAAGGTCTACCCACAGTATGTCCGATGCAGACTTGGACCGGATGATGTGTAGGTTTCTCCAGGCCCAGCTGCAGATGGGAGTGCTCCTGCCTCCCCCCCTCTGGGGGGGAGCTCGACTCCCTTTTTTGCCCCGATTGCTCCTTCTCCGACCCACTACCGGGGTTCGGAGCCTTCGGAGCCGGGTAGCGTCGGAGCCGGGGGGACTGTCGGCGCCAATAGTATCGGGTACTTCGGCGCCGATGGCACCTTCGAGTGTGTCGGGTCCATTTTCTTCATATCCAAGCTCTTGGAGCCGGGAGCTGAGCTTCGGATCCAGAGGTGTCAGTATGGCTTCGGCTCCGTCTTGGTCGGAGCATACTGGCCCTTCGGCGCCAGCTCCGATCCACACATCGGATCCAAGGGAGGGTCTGCTCTCGGATCCTAGGGAGAGCAGCTCTCCTTCGGTGTTCAATGTCGTGGAGAGGGTTTTGTCGAGGGACTCCAGGCCCCTGGCTTCAGCTACGGCTCCACCCTGCACTCCCTCTCAGACAGGTCCGCCTTTCAATGTCTCCTTCGGAGACATCATAGAGATGCTTCAGATCAGAGGGGGGTGGTCTGCCCCAAAACCTTCCTCTGACGAGTCTGTGTTTCTGGAGGCATTTGAAGCAGGCGCGTCTACCTCTTGGGTGTCCCCTCCCACCGATCCCCTGGTAGACCTGATTACTACCAGGGCATGGAAGGAACCGGACACTGTGGAGCCCATTCCAAAGAGGCCGGACAGAATTCTCAGCCCCCCTTCAGACAGGTCATTTTGGAGCAAGGGAGCTCCAGTAGATGCCATGTTGGTGGCGGCCACCATCAAAAGGGAACTGGCCCAGGAGAGTTCCTCGGACCATCCTCCAGACAAGGAGTCTCGGACGATGGACCGTCTGGGGAAGCGGATGTTCGCTTCAGCCACCTTTTCTGTGAGATCGCTGAACTATATGGCACACGTGATATGGCTCCAGCTGGATCTTATCAAAGAATACGCTGGGTCGCCCCCAGAGTCCATGTCGGCGGAGGACAAGAAAGTGTACTCTACCCGAATGGCCACTCTCAAATCTATCTCCAATACCTCTATGCGGCTACTATCCCATGCCATGGAGGGAGCCGCTAGAGCTAGCAGAGTGGGCGTCATCCTACGGCGACAGGCATGGCTCTGTCATTGTGATTTCACGGAACCCTTTAAGGCGTCGTTCGCAAATGCCCCGTTTGATGGTTCTGCCCTTTTTGGCAAGACCGTACGCGACACACTGGTCCAGAGCGAAAAAGACGGGAAGACGTCTGCCGTCGGAGTCTGCTTCTCTTCTCCCTAGAGGTCCTTCTCCAGGAATCAAAAGGGACAGAAGAAGATGTGGTTCAGGAAGTCTCAAAAGTCCCGTTTCGCTCCGGACCCCTCGTCCTTCAGAGGCAGAGGAGGACAGGGTGGACACCGCCCTAGAGGCAGAGGGGGCCCGAAGAACTTTGGATCCAGAGAACCTTTCTGTGATCGGCCCACGCAGCAATCCTGCGGGGTTACCCGACTGCTCCACCCTGGAGGCAGTCGGGGGGCATTTCTCGAGGCACCTGGCAGTTTGGGAGTCCATTACAACAGATCGCTGGGTGCTTCAGATCATATCCAGAGGCTACAAGATCCCTTTTCTCAATCCCCCTCTCAGTCCCCGAAGCCTCCCCGATGTCCCACCCAATCAAAGGGAGGTGGCAGCCTAGGAAATACTCCGGCTGCTAAGAAAAAGAGCAATCCAGCACATCCCCCCAGACCAGTTCGGATCAGGCTTTTACTCCAGGTTCTTCTTGGTGCCAAAAAAGACGGGGGACCTAAGACCAATCCTTGACCTGTCCTTCCCTAAACCTGTCAGTAGCCAAAGAAAAGTTCCGGATGGTCACTCTTCAATCCATTCTCCCCCTTCTGCAGGAGAATGACTGGATGTGCTCCATAGACCTCAAGGATGCGTACTACCACATTTTGATGGACAGACGATCCAGGAGGTTCCTCCATTTCCGGCTGGGAGCCAGCCATTACCAGTTCAGGGTCCTTCCCTTTGGTCTCACCACAGCCCCCAGGGTGTTCACCAAAGTGTTAACCGTTGTAGCGGCCCACCTGAGACTCCAGGGAATTCAGGTCTTTCCATACCTGGACGACTGGCTCCTGACCACCCCCACCAGGCATCTACTTTACACTGCCAGGGATTATTTTCTCCATCTAGCTCCCCGGCTGGGGATCACGATCAACATCGGGAAATCTTCCCTTCTGCCAACGTAAATTCTAGATTTTATCGGAGCCAGATTGAACACCAACCAGCTTCTAGCCTTCTTGACTCCAGACCGGCTACGAACTCTGAAACTCCATGTACTGGTCCTTCTACAATCCCCAGGTCCCCCTGCGGAATTGGTCCTGAGGGTCCTAGACTTGATGGCGGCAACCATCAACCTACTACCCACGGCGCGCTTAAACATGAGAGTTCTTCAATGGACCTTACAAGTCCAGTGGTCCTTCCTGCTACATCCCCTGAGCTTTCCCGTTCCTCTTAGCAGGGTGTGCAAGAAAGCCCTCTTATGGTGGCTCCAGTCCCCGGACCTCCAGAAAGGGTGCCCTTTCTCTGTATCCCCTCCTCTAGCCATGGTGACCACGGACTCCTCTCACCTTGGGTGGGGGGGCACTGCTTGGGCAGGACCGTCCAAGGCAAGTGGAACCATTCGGAGACCTCATTGCATATCAATGTCCTAGAGATGAGAGCGGTGCTTTTGGCGTTGCAAGCACTTCAAAGCCTTCTTCCCTTGGGGACAGTTGCGATCCAGACAGACAACATGTCGGTCGTCTGGTATATCAACAAACAAAGGGGAACCAGGTCCTATCCACTTTGTCGGGAGGCCATGAGAGTGTGGGAATGGGCTACGTCCACCAACCGCTTCTTCATAGCTATGCACATTCCGGGACGGTCCAACATTTTGGCAGATAGACTGAGTCGATCCATCCTGTCACCGTACGAGTGGTCTCTGAATCTGAAAGTAGCGAAGCAAATCTTCTCCAAATGGGGTCAACCTCGTTGCGATCTTTTCGCCTCTCCTTCAAACGCAAAGTGCAGCGACTACTTCGCTCTAATTCCCCCACCCGGGGAATCCTCCAGAGATGCTCTGGTGCATGTTTGGCCACCTGGTCTACTCTATGCTTAACCTCCTCTGCCCCTGATGCTCAAATTTTTACAGAAAGCCAGACTGTTGGGGAGCAGAGTAATCCTCATTGCCCCATTCTGGCCTCGTCAAGCTTGGTTCCCTTATCTATGGTCTCATCTAGTGAATCCCCCATGGATTATAGATCCCATTACGGATCTGATCTCTCACCCATCAGGCCTGTCAACCTTGAATCTGGACAACTTCAAGCTCACAACTTGGTTGATCCAGTTCCAGTGATAGCTAGGACTCCCGGTATCTCGTCCCCTGTCAAGGCTATTCTAGTAGCCGCTCACAAGCCATCTACTAGAAGAAAGAAGAATCTATAATAGTAAATGGAAGCGTTTCTCTATTTGGGTGGAGCATCGGAACTTAGATCCCTTTTATAGCTCCGTTGCCAGCAGTACTAGATTTTCTGTCGGGGTTATTAGACCAAGGTGCTAGCTCTTCTACGGTCAAAGTCCAGTTGGCCGCAATCTCTCATTATCATGTTGGCAGTGATCCCGGCCCTTTGACTTCATCCAAATTATGTAAGACCTTCCTAAAAGGCACTTTCCTACTAAGACCTCCGGTAAAAGATGCAGTCCCTCCTTGGGATTTAACTCTTGTACTTCAGTCTGTAACAGCTCCTCCCTTTGAGCCTGCAACTTCGGTGGATCTAAAATACTTATCTTGGAAGACGGCATTTCTTGTTGCCATAACTTCGGCCAGAAGGGTCTCGGAGCTTCAAGCCCTTTGCGCCAAGCCACCGTATTTGATTTTCCACAAAGATAGAGTCTCACTCAGGACCAACCCCTCCTTTCTGACCAAAATTGCATCGGAGTCTAATATCAACCAATCTATTAATTTACCAGTCTTCTTCCCAAATTGTCAGAACAAAGGTGAATACAAGTTGCACTCTCTGGACGTACATAGGCCAACTGAGATTCTGTTTGCACAGGACAGCTGATCACAGGAAATCAGACCAACTTTTTGTATCCTTTGCTAAGCCCTCTTTGGGAAAACCTGTATCGAAAGTCACATTGTCCAGATGGATTTCCCAATGTATTCTTTTGGCATATGAGAGTTCGGGCCGGTCTGCACCTCAAGGAGTTCATGCCCATTCTACTCGATCGATGTCTACCTCTGCAGCTTTATGATCTAGGGTGTCATTGGATGACATTTGTTCAGCAGTCACTTGGGCTTCATCTCATACATTTATAAATCAAAATGTAGATAAACAGTGGAAACAGGACCACCACAAAACAGTAAATGTATCAAAAAAGTAAATTTTTAATAAAACGAGCGCTTTCACGTGTTCAAATACACGCTTCTTCAGGTTTAACTAAAAACATTTCATAAAAGCTTATATATACACAACCCTCAAGGCACAGATTGACACAATTAACATGTTAATCAAAATCAATTAAACTATTAATTAATCAAAGCAAAATGTAAAAAACACTGTATGTTTAACAAAGCTCTAAGCGTCACAAAGACATCAAAAAACCTTCGTAAACTGCATCAAAACAAAATGAAATATATCTTAATAAATATACATATGTATACATAAACTACACTATATATAAAATAAGATGAAAAGAATGAATATATACATTCATGGAAATAAAACAAAATAGAATGGCATCCATCTACCTACGAGCTGCTAAGGCTGCTCTGATACTAACATACTGATTTATACCAGGCTCAATATGGGCTCTTAGTTTAAAAATCCAGCCTAATTCAACTGATTCTAGATAATTAAAACTATCACCTCCTCGTCTATTTAATTCAACAATTTGCAAAACTCTAAATGAAAAAACATGTTCAGGGTAGATAGTAACATGTTTTGCTAATGCATTAGTAGAAACTGATTTCCTAATGTCATAGATATGGTTATATATCCTCTCCTTAAGCTTTCTAGAGGTCATACCCACATAGAAAGCTGTGCATTTCATACAGGTGGCCAGATATATTAAATTGGTGCTATTACACGAGGCATGGAATCGAGGAGTAAACGTGTAAACCATACTAGGGTGTATAAAATCTTGTTCCCTAGTAATGTATTTACATAAATTACAATTATTGCATGGATATGTACCATAACTTATGTCCCTTGGATTCTTAGCCAAACCTTCACTAAATCTCTCTATACAAAGTAACCTTTTCAAATTTTTGCTGTTCTTATACCTAAAGCAAGGAATTTTCCCTAGTGTATCAGAGAGACGCTGATCTGTCATTAAAACATTCCAGTTTTTCTTTATAATCCCTATGACATTCTTGTTGTCATTAGTATACCTAATGGTAACAGCCAAACGGCCTGACTGATTCAACCTCCACATGCCTCTATCTTTACACCATGTCTTTCTGCCTTTCGGAATATCCAAAGGGCCACATACCAAGCTTCCCTTTACATTATTTATGACCTCTTTTGTATATACTCTATCTAGAAAAAGTTTGTCTAAGAGTTTCAGTTGTGATAATCTATCTATTTTATAAATCATTACAAGTTGGATATTGTTTGCAGAGGGAGAGCATCCTTTGGCTCTGCAGTGCTCCGGAACATCCTTCCATGAGGACTTCCCAAGAATCAGGTAGCTGGGGGCTCTGTCCCATAGGTTGATGGACAAATTAAGTTAACTACTTCAGATTTAGAAGTTATGTACTTACCATAACGTTCCATCTGAGTAGGTAAACTTCATTTGTCAGCAACCGTCCCTCCCTCCGTCCCCCTAACCTATATGGATGTTCAAAGGACTCCTGCTGTCATGGCGGATTATTTCCAGGTTAGAGTAAGGAGGTGGTTCTTGGTATCGTATGGTTTATGGATAAGCAAACTCGATCTGAGGTCAGGAAGGGATAGCAGGGGATTATGGGTAAGGGGGAGGAGCTTGGAGCTCGGATCTTAGCTGTTGGAAGCTGCCGGCTCGGATCCGATATGGATCCGATAACCCATAGGTTGCCGACAAATGAAGTTTACCTACTCAGATGGAACGTTATGGTAAATACATAACTTCTAATTTTGTTAACCTATATTTTTTATTTTTAAGATTGACTTGTTATTACAATGTACTTAGTTAGCATCATTTAGGATTTTTAATTTTTACTAGTGGTTCATTGGTGATTTGTTGTAAGTCACTTGCTTTGTGTAATTTGTTATTTAAACTACTGTTTTTTAATTGTGCAAATGTTGTGATGAAGCCCTGTTTGTATGGGACATAAGCATTCAACATTTGCTGCATTAAAGGTGTTTTATTATATTAAGGCATTTTTGGCTTTGTGATAAGCAATTTAATGCAGCTGATCAGTCAGCATATTTTGTGGGAAGAAGCCCACTCAAGTCAGTGGGAGACCATGGGAGAACATGCATACTCTACCCAGATGCTGGCAAGGGGTAAGGATTGAACCAAGGACCTTGGATCTATGAGGCAGAGATGTTACCATTGGGTGACTCTGCTGTGTAATGTACCAGTAACTCCATTTGTGCGAGGTTTTCCGGTTTGATTCTTCGCTGGAGTGCCTTCTGTGCGGAGTCAGAATGTCATCCCTGCATTCATGTGGGTTTCCACTGGGTGCTCTGGTTTCCTCCCACATTTCAAAGACGTGCATCTGGAACATTTCTCCCCAGGCCTCCACTGAAAATTGTCTTTGTTCCAAGTCAGACTTTCCTGGTCAACAAATGTTAAATAAAATACATATATGTATGTATGTGCATATATATATATATATATATATATATATATATATATGTATATATATAGAGCCAAGAATGGTACTGTGCTATACCAAAAATAAAAATCCATGAATACGTAATGACATTTACTGGTTATTGCTCACTTTTGGTGTTTTTAGTTGTTCATCTTGCCATTTTCTTTCTTTGTTGTTGCTGGTTTCTTGAATTTTGCACAGAGTACATAACTTTTAGTGTGTGGTGTTTATGTAAACACTCTTCTATGTAAGTATTCTTGTATTTCCTACACTGACATTACCTGAGAGAGACTTTTTCCATGGAGAGTACTTTGAAGTTGTTAAAGAGCTATCTTCTGAAGCCAGTGTGATGCATAAAACTGTGTTTCATTAAATGTTTTCAGACATATGGGCTTGTGCAGCCCATAATAAAAACAACAAGGTGAGAAGCTGCTCCAGAGATCATTAACAGCAGTATTACACATAAAGAGAAGTGCAGTGCAAGGGGCGTAGTTATTTTAAGAGAGGCTAATAATATTTTATCATTTACAAGCTTGTATGCTGGACTTCCAGAGCATGCAGAGACATCATGGCTTCTTCTATGTATCCTGCTCTATGATCAACCAAAGGCCAGCTCTGAAATTCATTACTGTAAGATCCAGGTTACTCTTTCTCTTTTCATAGGGATTGGAAAGGTAATTCACTTACTCTGTAGTTTCTGTCAGAAATGCTTAACATAAAGGAAAACAAATTATTTATTTTTGTGTTGCAAAGATTTCTGAATGTAAGGTAGCTGCCTTATTAAAGATATTTAGATACATATTTTTTCTTCGTTGAAAACATCCACTGTCAGTTCAGAATATTTATTGGGTTTGCAATAATGATTTTGGGTGTGTGCCAAAAAAATGTTAAGTTATTTAGTTAACTAATTAGTACTGCAGTTGGTTTAGAACTTGGCGGATGTCACGAGCTGTCAGTTTCTCTTCAGGCTTTAATGCTCCCCACCCCCAGAATCTAGAGTACTTGTTTCTAGCCTTGTTGCTAATGTCTAGTGGTCATGTTTCATGCTTTCCCCAAAAGTACATTATCTGCACCATGGGTGTTAAAATTTACAGTATCGTGCACCCTATGTTCACACAATTTCTTTTATTTTCCTTTGCTTTGTTGCCTGAAGGTGTGTAGGTTCACTGAAAACAAAAGAACAAGAGTGAATCTCTTTCTTAATAATCAAATCATAATTGCTTTAAAACTGTAACCATATGAGTTGGCTTACTTGTAAAGGAAATAGCGTCATTTGTTAGGCAACCGTGAAACTACAGATGTCAGCAAATGCTGCATAACGCATGCAAAACATGCTATGAATAAGAGCATAAGAATTATTCCTTTATTTTTACTACCAAAAGACATTGAAAGTGTATGCCGATCCTCAAGCAGATAAGAAAAGCCAGTAAGACATGTAGATTCACTGCAAGTTAAACCCCTCCACACCCATTATTAGACATTATAGTAATAACACAGGCTATGATCCACCACTTAACTTGATACAACTGCTGCATTCAGCATGCTGACACTAACAACTGTGTGGTGGTTCCTTGCCATGCCTTCAGATCTGAAGAAGCGTTAACCCAAAAGCGCTTATCATTACCTTATTAGTAAAGCTTGCTTGGTTTTAGCTGTGGCAGTCATGGTACTGTATTTTGGACGTTTATTTCTACATATTTATGTGGGATCTGTACAGATGCCCGACGGCACTTTCTGCCGAAGCAGAAATCACTGAACATACATAACCGAAAGTGCTGTTCACCGAAGCAGTACTTTCAGTTATTTATGCTGGTTGTGCCAGTCGCACTACGGTGCAGTTAAGGGAGAATTTTCTTTTCCCCACTGTAGTGCGACCTCGGAGTGAGAATATAAAAGTAGAAGATTTATTGTTTTTTGTTTCGAACGCACTTTAACAGAAGAGCTTTTTCGGTGAAAGCACTTTCATTAAACTGCGTTCGGTTATTGTGGATTCGGACTATTAAACTTTTGTTTAATAGTCCTAGATCCATTTATGTATAGTTTTATATGTAAATCTTTAAAAAAAGGTACTCATTTTAATACACCCACAACAGATATGATAAGGCAATGTGCACCCCATGTTCACTTCACTCCAAGAAAAGAAAGTGGACACAGGTATACATGTAGGTCTGTGTATGTATGAATGTAATGTGTGTGCATGTGTGTATGTATGTACATTCTGCAACATGTCTTCCATATCAGCCTTCTAGCTCCTTTTCCTTTTGCAACCCGTGTGTCTGCTTCCATGAGTCTAGATTCTGAGCAGTGCGCATGGACTTAGCAGTCTAATGTGACTGGTGCCCCTATTTGTTGACCTGTTCACTGCTTCTGAAAAATCCTTATCTTTTGTAACATGTTACTTGTAGGACAGTATGTCAATTTGCAGAGCTTTACTGTTGTTAATGACAAGGTTCTTTGAAAAATGTAGTAAGCATTAGTAGTTCTAAGGCCTAGGTATGGCACTGTGGTGTAATAGTATTTGTGGTTTTGCAGTGATAAAAGGCATCATCAACAGTGCAGCATGGTTTAAGTTTTATGCCGCACTGAAGCATTTAGTGAAAAAGGATAGTGGAAAGAAGTGGACAGCTGGAGTTGACACTGAACCTTTCCAGACTCACTGGCCACATTGGAAGTAAAGTTGGCCAGGTAGGAGGCTAACATGCCACTGATGTGAAGTCTCAGCCCCAGTCACTTACATTGACCTATATTGCGGCTTCTTGTTTCATTTTTTTTAAACACCTTTATTAAATTATCACTTAAGATGTAGACAAACATACATTATCAGAAAAGAAAAGAAGATGTATTAACATTTTTCTTATTTACATACATTATACATCACATATCTTTTCTTTATTTATATCTATCGCCAATCCGACATTCCATAAATTGCTCAATTCCTACCTACCCTTAAACCACAGTCCTCCTCCTGAATGTTATTCTGCATGTATTGTTTCCACAATTTCCATTTTTCTATGTAATTTGCTCCTACCCTTTTCTGAAGATCCCACTTCTAGTTCTTTTATTTCTGTTACACTATTCAGTAGTTCTAGTACAGCTGGTATAGACTTTGACTTCCATTTCCTAGTAATTGCTTTTTTGGCAGACAACCAAATTAAACTTAACAAGGCCTTACAATGTATAGGTAAGTCAGATCCTGCGTCCCAGCTCAAAACAATATTTTTCTTCGTTACAGCCATTTACTCCCTTAATATTTCTGAGAGAGTACACTGTAAGGAATTTTTAAACATCTGCTATCTCATTACACTCCCAAAACATATGTTAATAGTAACCTCTTTCTTCCCTATCACACCTCCAGCATTTGCTATCTGCCTCAGGAAAAAATATTTGAAATCTGCTTTTGGAAAAAAAATACCTGTGCAAAAACTTCCAAGCAACAATCCTAAACCTTCTGGACTTTTTTGCATACTTGGGAGACGTACACATGTTCTCCCATTGTTCCTTGTAAATTGCTTTTTCAGTCTCTTTTCCCAACCTTTTCTAACTTCCTCTGATTGTTTTTTATAGTCATCATGCAATATTTTGTTTGCCATACTTATTATCCCTTTGTCAACAGCAGCTTCTGTTTGAGATTCCACTAAAAACTCTACCACAGCAAGTCTTTCTCTTGGGATTCTGCTGTCCCTTTCTCTGTTTCATTCTTGGTGCAGGAACAGGACTGGGCAGGCTTACTGCAGTTTTCACATTTAGACTAACAGGTCTATTCATAAAACCAGGCAGATCAGGTATTGGTGTACTTTCACTGAAAGTGCTTAGCTGAATACTGGTTGGTTAGTTGTCACAGTACAGAGCTGTTAGCTGGAGCTCCATCTTTGAAAGACCATGTGCATAATAACGAATGTGCATAGACTTAAAACTTCTGTGGTAATTTTATGTTTTGGGCAATAAATTGAGCCTGTAATTCACTTATGTGAAGAAGCTGTGTTGTTCTTTTCAAGTACAGTTTGTTACACCAGTTAGATGCGCTGTGTGCTGTCCTGTTGCCACAGAATATCTTTGAGAATAACAGTGCACTGCCTGTATTTCGAGTAATTCTGACAGAAGGTAGTTGAGAAAACATATTAAGTGTATGTTAAACAGCTGTATGCTTTTTTAGTGGATAATGATTTTGTACTTTTACTAAGTACACCACTGCTTAGACTAACAGTAGACACACACTTGAGATGTGTTTTGGTTAATACTATTTTAAAAACTGTCCAGGATTTAGTTGCATTCTCTTAGCGCTGTGTGTGTGTGTGTGTGTGTGTGTGTGTGTGTGTGTGTGTGTGTGTGTGTGTGTGTGTGTTTGTGGGATGCTCACTGCTTAACAAAATGGTTAAATGAAGGATTTTGCTTCGATGAGTACTTTATTTTTTGAGACAGTGTTAGTAAGGTCATTTTATTGTGCTGTCTATATACGAGTGTATGTCTTCATTTCTGATGCAGGCAAACTGCCCTACAGTTCCAATAAATGGCTTTTGATCTGCTGTCTCTTTTAACTTGCATATACTTGCAAGGGCCATCAGTTTTTATCCTGTAATATGTCACGTCATTAGCTCATTTTTCATTTATACTTTCCAGCTTGTATATCATCCAGATGTTGTATGTTTCAGACATTTTAATGTGTTTCTGAAAACAATATTTTTAGTATCTGTGCAGAGTTCGCATCTAGTTAACCACTTGTGAAGAGATGCCAAAGTTTCAAAAAGTAGCCAGACTCTGCAGTGATTGTATTAATGTGGACAGTCAAGTACAGAGGTGTGTAGCTTTAATTAAGTAGCTAAGCCTGTGGACCTTGCTGCTATCCAAATGAGTATGTGTTTGTCTTTCCTTTACACATATTTGGCATCCTGGTGAATCTATGACTAATGGCTGTATTTATAAATTCCACTAGAAGTGTTTAAAAACATTTTCCACTGACGAATTATTAGTTGTTTTAGAAATGTATGTAAATACAGTAACTGTCACAATCGCAATCTTCTGAAAATAAATTGCTGCATTGTTAGTATTGGGTGGAAACAGTATTAATGGGAGATCGTGCATGCATAATAAAGGTGTTTGTCATACTGATGCAGTTTTCCTTAGTTTGGTCCAAAGCTACAAATATGCCTTTGTCTGAATGGCTAGTGTATGTTTATGATGTGACTTTGGAACTGTTGGCACAAATATTGCCCTGTCAAGGCACAGTAGCCCACTTCACCATAGAGGATGATTCCTGTCACCATCTGGGCTTAGACTCACTGGACAAAAGAGCTTAGTATTGACAGATGGCCATCCCTGTCTGGTTTGGAAGTTTTTTTGGCATATGGCTACATCCTTCCTCCTGGCTGATGGCAGGCAAGGTGCAGTGCCCTACTGTTTATAGCCCACTGTTGATGCATATTTCTGAACATCTGCATGGTCAGCAAGAGTGCAGCCACTCCCTGGTTGAGTTTGTCTTTTCTTGGTTCACGTGTGTTTAAAGCTGCCTTCCTGTGGATGTCGGTGCCTTGATAACTCTGCAGAGTCGGCACCTAAGCACTGGTAGTACCATGACAAAAAGACCCTGCATAATGCTGTACAAGAAAGGGATGCAGACAGTGCTATTATCTGTGAAGGAAAGTGTGTGCATGTTTGGGTGGGAGGGTGTACGTGTGTGTGTGTGTGTGTGTGTGTGTGTGTGTGTGTGTGTGTGTGTGTGTGTATATATATATATATATATATATATATATACACACACACACACACACACACACGAGAGAGAGGTTAGTGTTTTAAAGCGGTTTATAGTGTGTATGCAGCTGTGAAAAAGCAAAATAAAAAAAATGGAAGAAAGTTGAAAAGGAGGGGATGTGGCTGCATAAGGATGTTTAGAAACTGTGGAAGGCAGGAAGGAGGAGAGAGGAAAGGCCAGCTTCACAAGGCTGTGACTACAAGATAACCAAATATGACTGTGAGGAACCACGTTTGTGCTAAATAGCAGTGGTAGCAGCTTCAGAATATGGTCCTTGCCAGGGCCAGCATGGGCACAACAGTTGTGTGGTGTGGCACATCAGGCTTCCCACAGCCACCACCGCAATCTGAATACGTTTTTGTTACTTGATTGTACCATCTGTCAGTTAGTGGAAACCTGCCACCAAACATATGCTGTCTAATCTGCCTGTCAAAGCTGAGTCTGTAGACTGTGCATAAACTAGAAGAAATGGGAGGGTGTCAGGCACGATGTGGACCGGGTTCAAGGCTTAACATGGACAGTATTTGTATTGTACTGTTGGGATGAGTGGTCATCCTTGACATTTAACTGTGGTGGGCTGGAGCAGAAAGGAAAAATACCAAGTAAAACTCTGCACTGACAACTTCCTCTCTGCCTCATGCATTTTGCCTACCACAAATCCAGATCCCAAATATTCTCTTGGGTATCCTGCCCCTACTATCTCTTTGAGGTGTCTGAATTGTTCCATACTACCTGACTGCAAAATGGATCTTATTTGGCAGCCTGTAGTAACTGGTGTGCACAATTTCTGGTGTCTGGGAACAATGTTTCATGCAGTGATTGTTTTCATACGCACAAAAAACAAACAAAAAAATGTGTCTTGTGTTTCCCTAAGAAGTAGATTCTCATAGGTTCATAGATAGGTACTAGGCTATCGGTCCAAGAGCTTAAGTAAGCCTAGCCAACAAGGTTCCCTGGCTTACGTCACCCAAGAAAGTTATTTTCCTGTGCCCCTGTCGAGCAGAGCCACAGAAGTGATCCCCAGGGTGTATTTCCCATCCCCTCATCAAGATTTTTCTTGAAGAGTGCTAATGAGGAACTTTGCATGACATAAATGGGTAGCTTGTTCCAGAGTATGGGAAGTCTCTGGAACAGGAATCTCTCTCTCTCCAGCATGTCCTGTTTATTGTGGTGACAAGGTTTAGGTAGTAGAAGAGGTGCACGTGTGGCAGTTGCTTGGCTAAACAACAAACCTCCAAAAAAAACAAAAAAAGCCAGCAAAAGGTGGAATCAACACATATATTAATTTATTAAATATTCAAAGGTTATATATTAATTTATTAAATATTCAAAGGTTAGAGCGAATAACCCTACTATCCAACAATATCCAAACCGGTTTCGGCTTCAAAAAGCCTTCTTCAGTGGGTAAAAAGAAATAAAGAAACAACCAACAATATCTATATATAGTACATAACTTGTAATATGAGAACAAATAAAGGCAGAACATTGGTCCCTCAAAATTGGTCATTAAGACTAGGTGGAAATAATGCTCCAAGTTTAACGATCCATTTTTGTTCTTTAAAATTAAGTAACTCATGCCAACCTAGCTTATCCCTGCATTTACCCCTGATACAGTCAATAACAGTAAATTGAAAAGAAGCTGATGGATGCTTCAAAACATGTTTATATAGAGCATTATTCTGCCGTTTATTTCTTATATCGCTGAGATGTTCCCCAATCGTCAGACGAAACGGCCTTGAAGATTTAACACCTTCCTGGTATGTTTGGCAGAATATGTTTTGACCAGCAATGTCTTTTATTTCCAGGAACAATGTTTCTGGCAGATAAAAGGGACAGTCTTTTGCACCCATTTATGCAGACCTATTCATGGCCTATATTGAGGAGGTCATGATCTATGACCCCAATCATAATATCTATATGTGTGAAATGGATATTTGGCGACGTTATCTGGATGATTGTTGCAGGGATTTTTTTTTTGTATGCCCTGACTTTTCCTGAGGGGTGATCAGGCAGTGATGTAAGTACATGCCTGCAAACGTTACCGCTCATGATGTTAAAATCAATCCTTCCTCACAATGTGGACAAATGCTTATGGGAAATTAACAATGCCCTCCAGAATAGTGCCATAAAAAACCTACAGCTTCTGCCCAAGTTGGGCATGATGGTTTTCTGATGCTTGAGCCTCTCTCCCTTGGCAGTCCCCTTAAGCTACCCAGGTCGCTTGTCGACCACAGGTAGCAGTATTGCAGGTGGATGCCCTCTCACTGTAATAGTGGTCAACTAGTTCAACTAGTACATAGGTTATTTGTAAGATTCAATAAAACAGTCATGATCAACAAACCTAGTTTGAAATGGTCTACTCTTGAACTTACAAAGTGGAAGCAAAAACTATGTAGCTCCACCTTCTCACCCATATGTCTAAATCTTGCTTCCTTCTCTTTTGTAGACTTTATGCTTCCAGACATTCAGAACCTGTTTGTCATCTGCTAAGTCTGTTGCTTTGCCATGGTATTCTTGTTTCTTATCATTCACTTTCAGTGAAGTGTTCTTTTAGTAACTGGGAGCTGGTTTTTAATGGTTTTGTTAGACAAAATGACTATGACTAAGGTCCCCACCCCATGTGAAGCTGAGTTCCTCCCTAACGCAGTTCTAGCATAATTTGGACAGTTGGATGGGGGAGCAAGAAATTCACCCCTATCTTGGCACCTGTGTATCTAATGGATAGAAACAGACACAAAATGGTTCCATCTCCCAGGCCCCTGCTTGTAAATGTTTCATCTCTCAAGGCTCTGCTTCCACTTATCAAGGGTACCAGAACTTTCAGAGATTTGGGATGCATAGCTAGGCGTAAAAAGGCCCTTGTGGTCATTATGGTAGTAAACACCTATGAACCTATGACAGTACTGAGATGACAGCCATATTTAGAAGAGAAGCAAGTAAACATGGAGAGAAATGTAGTTGAAGTCTCTGCCAAATTCATTTCTAGATTGTTTACCCTATTGTTCCTAAGAGACTGGGTTAGTGAAGCTTTGTCTAAAATCAGGAAAGGCACAGATGCAGGGACAGAAAACTTGAGTGGGTACTGTTTGACCAATTCACTGAATAAATTAGTTTGTCATGTTTCCTTGTTTGACATTGACATTGCTATCCAGTGGCTATGTTCCAAGGCTGAGAAAACAGGCCAAAGTTATCATTACATAAGAGTGGTGATGCTTATAAATTAGTTTGTCATGTTTCCTTGTTTGACGTTGACATTGCTATCCAGTGGCTATGTTCCAAGGCTGAGAAAACAGGCCAAAGTTATCATTACATAAGAGTGGTGATGCTTTGAATTTTACAAGTGTAGACCAGTAAGTTTTTCAAGCATACTGGCAAAATGTTTTGAAATACTTTTATAAGCCTTTAATACTATTCTCCATGGTGCCATTAACAGAGTCTATTCTGAAGCAGAAAGACAATCCTCCTATTAAGTACTGGATAGCAGACTGGCTGGGCAGGCAGTCATCCTTGGTTAAGATCAAGGACTGTTTCTGATCCAACTACCTTAACAAAAAGAATTTCTCAGATGTCTGTTTTGGGACTTTTTCCATTTCACTCACCTGCTTGACTGGGTATTGATAGCTGGTGTGCAAAATATGCTGATAACATGAAACTAACGGTTGTGGTTACCAATATTAATGATCATTGTATATTACAGAAAGATTACATGGGCAGAGGGCAGTGATATGGCATTAGCACAAAATCAAGGATAATGCATATGGGCTAAAATAATACGTTATACCTTTATGCTGTAAACAATGAAGTGGTATATGTAGCACATTTCTTGAGGGACCTTCGGGAATCATTGAAAGCAGCTTTACTTTTAAATGAATGTGAGTACTGTAACTAGGAAATGCTTTTGCAGTATGGCATCCTTGTTTTGAATTATTGCACTGCATTGCTGTATTCTGTCCAGGACCTAAACTAGGTTGCATGTTTCCACGTTTCATACTACGACCTTTGCAAACTTTAGTTTTAGACAGTAATCAAATGCTATCACACTGCATGCTTACACCTCCTGTACTTTTTATTTTTTTCATTGAACCGTCATGATGAAAATGAAGGGGTGCCTTAGTATATGTGGAATGTGTGAGCCTGAAATTTTGAGTGGTACTGGCAGAGCTTCATAATACCAGCAGAGAGAGAGTCCATCCATCTATTTTTTTATTTATTTCTAATGGATATGTATTTATTTATTTAACATTTGTTTACTGGGAAAGTCCGACTTGGAACGAAGCCAATTTCCAGCGGAGGCCCAGGGAGAAACTCTCCAGACACATGTCTTTGTGATATGAGAGGAAACTGGAGCACCTGGAGGAAACCCACATGAATGCAGGGAGGACATGTAGACTCCACATAGAAGGCACCCCGGCTGAGAATGGAACCGGAGAACGTCTTGCTGTGAGGTGATAACACTACCACTGCACCCACTGTGCTATTTCTAATTTGCTTATCCTGATAAGTGGTAGGAATCTGAGCAGATAGGATGAGCTGCCCCATCCACAACATTGTATGTTTTATTCTGTTACATCTGTTTTCATTTCCAGGCAAATTGAGACATATAATCTGTCTCATATATCCTGGGTGGCCTTAGGATTTCCTGACAGTGGCCAGTGCATCTTATACCTCTTTTTGTGTGTGCCAAGTGTGCAGCTTCACTAGATGCTTAAACCACCTTGGTTGGCTTCTCTTAGTGCTGTAAAATGGAGACTTTATTCTAAGCCTGGGATGGAGTGCCAGGCTTCTCACCTCAAAGAAAGTAAGGGAACCCTATGAAGGAACCACTGCCTTTCATATCATCATCCTTTCAGCTGCTGCCTTAGGTGTCAAACTCCTTGTTTGGCCATTCAAGCACTCAGAGCTAATCCACTTTTCCATAGCCAAGGTGGACCTCACGTTGCTGCTCTTGAATCAGTTTCTGTGACAGCATTTTTCAGCACTCTGTTGTAGGCTATTACAAGGATGTTGAATAGTGTGATGTATCCATAAAAGCGATAGGCCATCTTGTCCCCCTTCTTAAAAATAAGGATGGCTAGTCATTGCGGTGATTGTAAATTTGACCTTGATCAGCATGTTAGTGGTTTCCTCGCCAAAAGGAAAAAGTTCTTAAGAGAAAACTCAACTCCAGTCAGTTGAGTGGCTCTTATTCTCCAGAGGCAGTGAAGCCAGCATGGAATGCTGGAAGCTTTAGGTTTGAGTCAAAATAAGAACTCTTTTTTTTTTCCTTTCACTTCTATGATTCTGACAATACCTAAAGCAGAAGGCGTTCTCTGTGTTTGTGTGTGTGTAATTTCCCCTTGATCCTCATGCTACGGGTTTCCTAGCTGAAAAGAAAAGGTTGTTAAGGGAAAAACTCAACATCAGTCTGTTGAGAGGCTTTTGTTGGTCCAGTGGTAGTGACATCAGCATGGAATGCTTAGAGGACTTGGGTTCAAGTCTTAAGTTTGTTTGTTTGTGTTTTTCTGCTTTACCCGGTTAGGGCTCGCCACAGCGGAACTCCGGTCCGCTAATGATTGGTAGTGGATTTTTACGTACCGGGTTACCAGCCCTGATGCACAACCTTCAACGAAGGCACGCCCCATTCACGTATGCCTCCACACAGAAGACGCTCTAGCTGAGAATCGAACTGGACAACGTCTTGCTAGGAGGTGACAACGCTACCACAGCACCACCACCGCGGGGGGTTCAAGTCCTAAGTAAAAGCTAATATTTCCTTTCACTTCTGTGATACTAATGGGCACGTAACATTAATTTACATTAATTCATGTAGAAAGTGTATAACAATTTGCGTACTAACAGCTGATTGCCAGTGTTGTTTGTACTATGTGTATATAGTATTTGCAAACTGATGGCAGTGGGAAAAATGGGAGGGACAGAGTGGGGAGGGACAGGGAAAGGAAAATAGTGGGAGAAAGAAAATGTCAACATGAAGGAAGAAGCGAGTGCCATGATATGAGAGTAAGGATAGTAATGTCAAGGAAAAATGACAACACTAGGATGCTGTTATGTAAAGGAGAAATCACATAATTTTGTGTCATGCATTGGTGGGTTGTGTTAAGGTGTAGCTTGTATTTAACTGAAAGTACAAGGTGGACTGTGTGTGGTAACCATTTATACATTGCCAGTGCCCACCTTCAGACTGCACCACATTTTTAAAGGAGAGCTATGACAGTCAGTCTAGGAGCTAGTTTATGAATATCCATCCAGTTTCCATTTGAAAGAGGGTAATTATCTCACCGCTAGATTTGCAGCAGGAGTCTATTCCAGAGGTGAACAGGGCACTTTTGTAATGAACCTGTGTCTCCACCATGTTTTATTAATTTGCTGGTGAAAATTTAGATCTCTTTTTCTAGTGTTTGGGGAGCTGTTTGATTTGTGGAAATACAAGAGATCCAGGACCCCAGATCCCTAATGGCATGGAAGGCAAGGCGTAGATCTGAGGGGTTTTTTTTAATATCTTATCAAGGCTTACCTCATTTTTGTGATTTGAGAGTGGCGCACTACTGTAGTGTTGAGAACTTGTGCCTTAGCCTTCAGGAGTACTTTTTTTTTGAGGTGAAGAAAACCTTTAGAACCCATACCTGGAGTGCCCTCTTGTGGACAAATCTGATTACTTTTTTTATAAACATTGAACACAGTGAACCTGGTTTTGGATTTATGAAGTTTATAGTGGGTTCTAGAGATCACAGGAGCATGGCCTAATGACCTTATTTGTGTGGGTTTAGATGTCAGCATAAAAGTTGAAAGGTCAGAAAGCTCTGTAATCTATACTTACCTCAGTAAACTGGACTATATTTTTTTTGTAAGTACAGTTACTCTGTTCATGAAATAGTTTGTGCTACATTATACAACAATTAATGTGTATATATGAGCATATGTTTGTAGTAAAGCACATGTAAATCAACGAATAAAAGTAAAAAATGCATAAAAATTACTGCAGACCTAAGACAATCTCACCCAGAACGAATAGTCATTCCCCTAGTCAGACTAGCTAGCGTTATTCGGTTTCTGTGAACTTGGTACATGTGTATTGTAGACAATGACACTGCTATTGGACCAGAAAGTAGGTTTGACCTAACAACAAAAAAAAAAAGACAAAACTTAACACACTAGAATTTCTGTTACTTCCTGTATTTACAACCCTTTTCAGTGAGGCACTATCAGTATACAAACACTGGAGTGAAAACTAGTCATTTCAGTTAAGCACTTTGTGTCAAGTTTGCCAATGTAACTTACTCCTGCTTGAAAATTGGGGATCTCTTACAGAATGGTAATCCATACCCAGTAATGTATCAGTTGCTCCAAAAACTACATACTGTGCACATACCACTTTGACAACCCCAGAGTGAAGACGCAAGTGTCTACTTTGTTCTCATCATCTTTTTGTTGTGCATCACTTCAGCTACATAAGCTGAAAAGTTGCAAACATTTATGAAAATGATGACCCTGCCAATACAGATGTAAAATTTAAAAAATATATTTTCTGTTGTTGCCTCTTCCCGTTGCATTCACAGAAAGAGCGTTGCTCATGCCTCTTAGCAGCTAGTGTGTTGATGTATTTATTTATACATTCACATATGTGTGCTTATACATATTGGTATAGTCAATTAAAATATTTTTCTGACTTGTAAAAATCATATCTGTGACAGAGAAAAACAAACGATACACTAGAACTTAGTTACGTGATAAGCAGATTATGCCTGACTTGTACCCTTTTTGCATAAGTAATGTCCCTGCCCTTCTGTCTGCAAAACAGTTAATTTAAATTAACTGTCATTTTCTGTAATTTTGATCATTAACATAAACATGATTATATGTGCATATTTATTTATTTATATTGATTCATTATGTATAAATATTTATTCATCAACTCCCAAGGGAAAGTGAATTTATTGATAAAATATGTGTGTGTGTGTGTGTGTCTTTTTTTTTTCCGGTTAGGTTTTACATACAACTCACTCCCGCTCCTAATGAGATAAAATATGTAAAACATACAAATACAGTACCTAAGGGGGGGGGGGGGTAAGGGAACTTCTAAACGATATAATTAAAAATGTATTTATTTTGTTTGTTAATTTCTTGCAGAAAATAAGGGGTGCCAAAGAATAAAAATGTGCAGCATGAACTAAATGTAATAAATGTATCAAAAGTGGTTTTCCAGAGCCAGATAGTTACCACACAGAATCAACACAGACCAAATAGTGTACTGAGTATGCATAATGACTTAACTGACACAAAAACATAGACTTGTGCAGGAAATTGTCTTTAGAACTATGTAATCTCACTGCACATGTAGTACACTGGTGTAGAGGCTGGCACCCTCGTAAATCTTTCTCTGTCTTTATATATTATTTTAATAGTAAAGAGCAAAGGTATAAGGGACGTGCTGGTCACCTTTACTAGGGTGGGACGGATATTTGTCATACTATACGGTTACAGAACTTCTGGGTGAACTTGTGCTGTGGTAGTATCGAAGTAAACGCTTGTGTGAAATCAGTTTCTGCCTTTCTCTACACTTAACACATGCGGAAATGAATTACTGAGTTGCAAAATTTCATTGTTGTGCACATCCTCACATTGAAAATATGTCTGAGCACCTTTTGGGGAAAGAAAGAATGAACATTGTATCACATTACTATTATTTAGAATTTGTACCATTTCTGTTCCTAATAATAGCATGTTGCATTGTGCTGCGGGGGCTCTTTTAATTTCTCACACATCTCTTCGGGTCTATAGTACCATATCGAATGGTAAGAATGTCGAACGCTCATATGAGTAAAAACGCATGAGAACGACTTGCTGTTGTTGGGGGGGGGGCTGTACCCCCACACCCCCCGCTAAATATATATTCCAACTCCGAGATCACACAGTGAGGAAAGGGCAAATATTCCAATCCTCACTGTACCACGACCCCAAAAAAACAAGTTCGTTCTCGTGCGTTTTCACTCGTATGACTGTTCGACATTTTTACCATTCGATATGGTAATATAAACCCATCTCTTCAGATGCAGCCATTATTTTCAATCTAACTGCTCAGGTAACTTCAGTTTCTTTCCTTACTACTTCCTTTTTCTCAGCTTAAAACTACAAAGCCTGTTGAGAGTTTGCCCAGGTGTTTTAAGTAAATGAAAGTTCTTCCTGCACCCAAGATGCATGTATTTATGCAATAACGGTTCATTGCCATTCAGAAGTATGCATGCTTATTGGACAGAACAACCAGCATGCCTGTTGTAAATGAGCATATACTAACAGAAGACAGTCCGACCACTGAAGTACCATTGAGTGGCCAGACCTCTCTACTGGGATATGCTTTAAGGCAGAGCAAAATACAAGAAAAATCAGGTATCAAGTATGCTATGTAAAACTAAAGAAACAGGAACATCCTGATTTTCCTTGTATTTCTGCACTGTCTCTCCTAAAACCTCTGCAGACTCTTGTACATCTCATCTGTCTGGATTTTCACAGAATGTCCAGATTTTTGCGTCATATAAAGATGGACGTTTCAGGTTCAAGCTTCATATTCTTTAAAAAATACATGTGGACACAAACCTTATTCCAGGAACTTTCTAAGTTTAGTTTAAAATCTGTCCCTCCAAAACAGCAATGGAGATTCTCTTTTCTGCATTGCTTCTCCTGAACTGCAGTGATGCACTGTGCAAGCAAACGTGGAAGAACATGGAAGAACCCTACAGTGTCATTATACAAAGACATTATTTAAGAAAGGTAAGCAATTGCTTTCTTAAATAATGTCATGGTATAATAACAGTAATCCATGACTAGGTTTGGATATCACAGGATTAACCCATGGTTTGGTTTGTTTAATCACTCGGGCTTCACACCTGAGTGATTAAACTAAGCCAACTGTGGGTTAATCCTGTGATACCTACACCTATTCATGGGTTACTTCTTAAATGTCTTCCCCCTGCTAACCAGCTACTCAGTGTTTTCCAAGCTACAAGGTGATGCAGTCACACCAAAGTCTCATCTGTTATTTTTACAGTAAGCCCAGGTATTTTTATGTACAAAGTTTACCATTGGGAAAACAGTAAATTTTTATAACAAACAGTTGTAGATTAAACACCATTGTAAACTGTTAGTGCAGTTAGGCTCCCAGCAAATTCTGGCAAAAAAAATCTAGTTTGGGAAGACTAGACAGGAGACCTACATTAAATAATAAGTAAATTGGAATAAACACAGTATAACTAACTCTAGTGCTGACATTTTTATACTAAGACTATAAAGCCTAGTGGCTGTTTGTGAAGGCCTTGTTTTATTCATTCTTTTATCATCGCTTCTTAGTTATAGTGTGAATCTCCTCAGCACCTTGTAATGCATGGGACTGCTGCCTGTTATACATGTCTGCATAACATCTACACAGATCAGCAGTGTAAGGACCTGATTGCTGTGGTATATAAATCCTTTGTTTATGATCTTATGAGAGCGTCTGGGTGGAAGACAAGGAATTCTAAGTCTGCATGCAAGTGTAACGTAATTTGCATAAACTGCCTGCTGCATAAGGTTTAAACCAGCCATAATAAGAAAAAGAGACTTGAGAATGGTTATTGACTTTGGAGCAGGTTTTAGTATGAAGACTGTTCTTTAGTGAGTGAATTATAAATGAATGTTGTCTTGCTGATAGCATGTTTTTGTTCTCTGATAATATGACACTTACCTCCTTGTTCATGATTTTATGGAGATCAGACAGTGTCTGTAAGCCACGGTGGTGCAGCGGTAGCGTTGTTGCCTCACAGCAAGAGGTTCTCCCCATTCGATTCTTGGCTGGAGCACCTTCTGTGTGGAGTCTGCATGTCCTCCCCGCGGTTGAGTGGCGTTCGAAAGACATACGTAGAATGGGTGTGCCTTCGTTGAAGGTTGGGCATCGAGCTGGCACCTCGGCACCCGTAAAAAAATCTACTGCCAATCATTAGCGGACCGGAGTTCCGCTGTGGCGACCCCTAACCGGGAAAAGCCGAAAGAAGAACAAGATGCAGTGTCTGTGACTCAACATGTAGCATGTTTACCTTTGATGCTGGAAGATGAGAAGGTTGTAAGGTTTAAACCCCCACCAAGTGATTAAATTCTTTTTTTTTTTTAGCACTGACACCAAATGACTGGATTCATTTTTCAGTACTGACAGTACAGTGTACTGATCTCTGGAGGAACTGTCCTTCAGATGAGATGTTAAGCCAATATCCTGCCTGCTAGGAAGATGTGTGTAATAGATTCCATGACAGTTATAGGAAAGTATATTGTAAATTCCCTGGTTCCCAAGCCAAAGTTCCTGTAATCAGTTTGAATACCACATCAGATATCCTCTGAAAACAGGCCTCGACACAGTGGCACTAATCTGAACAGCAACACATAAACAAAATATAGTTCAAGCTTGATACAGTAGTTTTCTGCAGCAGCTGTACACATGCTTTACTTATATGCATTTAAATTGTTGGCTGAGAAGGCACGTGTAACTATGTAAACATGTGCTAATATACTTAACAAATATGCTTATTTAACTGTACATATGATGACTGTAGCTGTACAGGTTAAACACACTTCTCTTGTGCATCTAGTAGTTATACCTAGAGGAATAAGTTTTTTTGGTTTTTTTTTTTTAATTAAAGAACTGCATATTCTGTGTTGCATTGTACATTATTGAGAGTGGAGGTTGCCAAGGCAAATGGGAGCTTTTGGTGGGACCATGCCCCAGCTTATTAAAGATTGTTGGGGCCAGAGCCAGTCCAATTTGTATAACCAAGTACCTAAGCTAAATAAAATAGAAACAGACTAGTTGAGTCCAAAACTAAGCAAATACTTCAGTCTCTCAGATCTTGTAATATATTGTGGGAAACTGTAATATATTATATACAACAGCTTCCTGCTTGTTAGCCAGTCCAACAGAGCACTTCTCAGAGTCCTTTTACTTTTGACAGATGCACACCGAGTGCTAGATCCCTCATGCAAGAAAAAACAAAAAAAAAACCTGTACTGTCGCCTGCTGCTTTAAGTAGTTAATTGCACTGTATTACATTGTGTCTGTTAGTTGTGGGGCTGTCGTGGGTGATTTGTGTGGTTTTGTTACACTTGGGCTCCAAACCAGCTATCTATATTAAGGTATTTTTCTGTTTTACTGCATTAATTGGTGCCTTTTTTACTTTTTTTCTGTTTATTCCTGCTACATTATCTGCACTTGTTTTGTACTGTAATATTGCTTAGACAGCACAGACTAAATTCAGACTTGCTGAATCTAGCCTGGTTTTTATATACTTGAACTCAAATCCAGCTATTTTAGATTAAGTATAGCTCCCCTGCACCCTTGTGGCAGAAGAGTGTCGTTATAGCCCTGTCTGAGCTGGTGATTGCAGGAGGAAGGATCATTGTGTGATTTCCTACTGGCAGACTAGTTTAAAACTGTTTAATTTTGGCTGTATATAAGCCCACGTTTGTGTGTAGCTGAGCACCACACAACGGGGGTTAGTGATACCCTGCATAGTAGCAAACTCCTAGAAACCATTTTATTTTTCCTTTTTCAGTTGAATCCTCCCAAGCTTCCCTACTTTACCGCAGGCAACTCAGCGGTGCCCTGAGCAGCATCACCACACTCTTCACCCCTGATCCTCAACAGAGTAAGCCTCCTTGTTTAGTTAGTCCTTGAGCAAAGCTAATCCAACTTGCCCACTCTACAACTATTACTTATAGTTTAACCTACTACAATGGACAGCCAGATTACCAACATTTTACCAGCTAGCCTGATTGACATAGGCATCCTAGGGCAATGCAGTAATTGCCTCATGTACACTGGCAACCCACTTCCTCCTAAAGCAAACAAATACAGTATGTGAGAGATGTTAACTATACCATGAAGCTGGAATCAGTCCTCTCATGTAACAATAAACAAGACATCAAACAGGTTGTCAGCTCACACACACCTCTCCTTTCACACAAGACAAAGTCAAGTCACACCGACCTACCTACACAGAGGTACTCACAAAGAGCCTACCAAAGGACCAGAAACCTCCCAAGTGCAAACAGATCACACATACTGGAACACAAGCAGACCCCCACAGGAGCGAACAAACTGAAAAATTTCTCCAAAGCAAACTTTAGCCTTCTGAGCGAGGGTATAAAAAGTTTCAAAGCCCCTGCTAACAGTGCCAGCCATGACACCTATGCAGAAGAGTACACAAATGCCCTGTGTAGACATTTAAACAACTGTATAGACTCTGATGAAACCTGTCAGGATCAAAACTAGGTCCTCCTAAAAAAAAACAGGCCACCCTGGTGGACTGCAAGTATAAATAGGTTATATAACAAAAGGAAGAAACTGTTACCCAAAAACAAGAAGGAACTTACTCACCAGAGAAAGAATACCCTCCACAGCTTGAACAAGTAAGTCAGATATCTTGTAAAGTCTTAAGCTAATTATGAGGTTAAATTAGCATCTCTAGCTAAAGACAATCATAAGGCTTTCTTTAGCCACGTCTGAAATCTTAAAGGGAATGCCCAGCTATGTGCCGAACTGACTGTGGATGGTACTAACACTGTACCCGAAGAAATTGCCAACCTGCTGCCAGACATATTTGGCACAAATTTCACCCCACTAGACACACCCCAAACCATCCCTGTCAGCAGTCCACTACCTAGCATCTTCAAAGAACAGGTCATATCCACCCTCCCCAGGCCAAAAACACAGCGTCCATGAGACCAGATAACATCACAGGCTGTTTACTAAATAATCCAAAACAAGACGTAGTGGAACCACTTGGCACTCTCTTCAGCCATAGCCTGAGTACTTGCTGTGATCCAGCAGAGTGGAGAACAGCAACAGTATTCTCCTTACACAAAAGGGGTTCATGAACCAACCCTGGGAACTATAGACCACTTAGCCTAACCAGCCTTATCTACAGTTGCATGGAAAGAATCATCATGGACCTTATCAAAAAGGACATAGGTGACCTCCACACTCCTGACCCAACCCTGTTTGGCTTAATTAAGGGCAGGTTGTGCTTATTAACCTGGTGGACTTCTTTAAGAATGTCACCAAAGCCCAGGATGAGGGCAAAGCAGTACATACTGCCTATCTTGACCCCCCACTCAGGTATCATTGAAAAACCCTCCCAGCTGGGGATTAACCCATACACTACTACATAAATTGGCTCACCAACAGAATGCATACTGTCAAAGTTGGGGATTCCACCTCCACCAGTAGATGGTGTACCACAGGGATATGTGCAGTGCCCTCTACTGTTTGGAATCCACTTCTCGGACATCCAGTCAAAAGTAGATGGCCTGTGGCTTACCAATTTCGCAGATGACTGCAAACTAGGTGCAAACATTGAGTCCCCCAATGATGTTAACATATTACAAAAGAAGCTAACGCAGACTAATGACTGGTGCCAGAGTCACAGTCTAAAACTAAGCATCATTATCCCCTTTGGGAAAGAAGTGGCCCCTGCAAATTACATATAGATAGTACCCCCACCTAAGCTCGAACACAGTGGGGAAAGACTTGGGAACACAGGTTGACAGCAATTTAAATTTCAACCACAGTGTCTCCACAGTGGTAAGGAAAGCCTTCTATGTTGTGTGCCTCATAAATAAGGGCACCGCATCCAAGACATAGGATGTTGTAACTCCTCTATACTCTACCCTCATTAGACCACTAATAGAGTACAATGCTCCCTTTTGCATGCACCTCACCAGACACCTGCAACTACTGAAGAGACCACAGAGGTTTCTAACCAAGAAAATTAAGGGCCTCCAAAACATGACCTACACGGAAAAAGATTGAAGGCCCTGTCTTTGTACTCTGTATCCTGCAGGCTGCTGAAAGGCATCCTGTGCCTGGCCTACAGGGTGATCTCTGACCCTGCACTAATTAAAAACACAAAAAGAAAAATATAGCAAAGCTAGAATTTCCACTGTGTGAATCTCTTGAATTACCTTTTAAGGATATCAGATTTTTAAGCTAAATGACAATTCTGAATGCCCATGACTTTTTTCTTTTACTTTTACATCTTTTTATGGACATTTTCAGGCCAATAAAGCCAAACCCCTCTAGATGTGGACAAATTGTCCATAAAAAAGACGTAAATGTAAAAGAAAAAAGTCATGGACATTTAGAATTGCCATTTAGCTGAAACACCTGATGTCCTTAAATGGTAATTTACATATAGCCCATGTTGCCTCTAATTCAAGAGGTTTAAGGTATCACACAGTGGAAATTCTAGCTTTGCTAGATTTTTCCTTTTGCATTTTTAACCAATTGGTTTTCCTGTGTGACCTTTTTAAACACTGACCCTGCAGTAATGCAAATGCTGCATGTCCAGAAATCAAGAGAAACCAGAGTTTCTAGCTCCAGGGATCTCAGCCTAGCCTGTAACATAAACAGAACCTGTTGGAGAGACAACTATGTCTCCCAGAGATTGCTGCTCCTCTGGAATAAACTGCCACTACACATGAAGCAGAGCTCCTCGATGAACCTATTTAAGCACAACCTTGACAAATGGATGGGAGACTGCAGATTCACCCTGGGGGTGGTATCTGTGTCCCTCATGGACTGGGGCAGTCAGTGCTAATCACTGATTCACTCTGCTAACAATGACCATCTAACCATGGTCAACTAGAAAACAAGGGTATTACGTGGCGAGGCTTGCTAAGGCTCTAGGGCCATTAACCTAGTAACCTCCTATGAACCTATATATATACCTGAGTGGTGCCCAATGTTACCCACTTCCATTTTCCCTGCTTCTGCACACATCCTGACATTTTAAACCCTTCAAATGCCTCCTAATTTCAACTAAATAGAATACTGTAATTTCCAAAAATGCTAAAATTTACAAAACTAGCCTCTTTAGAAAACTGTATTTATTATATTAGTTGCTCTGTAATGATGATAGTAACTAAATGTTTAGTTATGAAAATAAGCTTCTTCAGTTTACCCAGTAAAGCCTCTGTTCAGTGATCTCAATTGTGTAATATACTGCTCCAAAAATCTTTAGTAACCACTTCACATACAAATTTCCCACAAGGTCTTATACATATCATTTGCCATAGATATAATAAATTACCAAATAAATGAAGGATCCAGCCTGAGTTATCTTTCAAATGATTACCTCTGTTCAGTTGCAGAACTGAAAAATGTGTTTGTTTTAATTATCCAGTGACTTCCAACATTTAAAATCAACATGAACTTCATTTTTAAATTTACAGCTTACATACATAATCCTTGTCCAGCACAGGGCCATGCAGACAAACTCTGATCCCATTAGCACCAGTCCACACTTCTGTAATAATAATCTTGCTGAGTTTGTTTCTTTACTAAAGATATCATGAGATAACAGATTAAGTAACAGTCAGATCCTCAGTCTGTCATGTTAATGTCCACATCTTTAATCATAAACGAACTTTTAGATGCCTGGTTAATAATTAAGAAACCAGATTGAATGTATACCTGCAGTGTAGATATCACTTGTGAACACGTATTCATCATAGCGACTTCATTTTCTCTGTGACGGGCTACACTAAAATTGCAGGGGATGCTAAGAGATCCTTTTACCTAGCTAAGCTAATTACATCTTTGGAGTGAAAAAGTATACATTTAGTAATTTATCCCTCTTTTCTTACCCTTATCAGACCACTAGTAGAATATAATGCTCAGTTAAGAATGTATGCATATGTCTAAACAGATTGTCCAGCTCTATTGTCCTCAATCTTTCTTCCCCAGAAAAGTCACAGCTCCCTGAGCTATACCACGTTTTTGAAAGTTCTTATATTTTTCTCCATCTCTGAATGGCCATACAAGTTGATTTCTGCTTGGCCAACATGGTTGCAAATAACTCGGTGCTACTTGACCTCCTATATATACTCAAACCACTAGCATCACAAATATCCACTCGAGACACGAACCTTCCCCTTAATGTAAAGAGAATGTGCTAGTAAGATAGATACCCATCCTAGAGTATTCTAATCCTGGGGAGCAAACAGACTTGCTCTCTATATCAAATAAAGTAGCTCCATAACCCTCTTCAGTTCTAGCACAGTTACAGACTATGTCCAAACCCTCAATCCCTTATTGAAAAGGGGAGGAAATAGAGGGTTTTGTAGTTGCTAGGCTCAAAATGGTATAATCGATCACCTGCCTAGTATGAGCTCATGAGCTATGATTATGTATTAAAAAAACAATGTGGTAATCTTTCAGTGATAAAATGGCCAGTTATGCCTAAGGATTATTCCTTAATTTTGGTTAAAAAGGGATGCTGGTTATAGTTGTTACTAATATCCTAATAAAATTATACTTTGTCTAATAGGAGCTAAATTTACTAGGAATATTTTAAACATTATTTTGGGTAATCTCAAAGTTTGGAGAATTATGGCAGAAAGCATAACTGTGTTCTTATTATAGATGACTTTAGTGCTGAAAGACCATCAATATTTTCTGCCTGTACAAAGTTATTAAAAACCTGGAATAATATTTTAAAATTAAGTGACTTGATTGACTATAAGGGACAGAACTCATTATTTTATACCCACAATGTATTTTTTTTAGGAACTCTAGAATATATAGGATTTGTATTCCAGCTGTTTATCCTGAAAACGACATTTCTTCAAATGTATTTCCTGTCTTTTCTCTGAACATAATGATTAAGTGTCATTTTGGAGCTTCATAGTTGCAGACGTGCAAAATGTGTAAAATTCCATCTCATTTAATTACACTGAAAGATTTCAAAGAATGGTTTCTTAGTGACGTTAAAGCTTTAATGATTTAACTATTTAAGGAGGAAGGTGAAAGTAAACAAATGAAATGCTTCCCTCTTAGAAGAAATACAACTTGGTGTATTAAAAAGGTTAAAAAATGTAGTGCCCTGTTAAAAGATATTGGGTCTAGTTAAGATTCATTAAGACCAGTGAGTCAGGCTATTAAAATAATAAAATAATCATTAAAGAATACCAGTAAGTTATTGATCACAAAGTGGCAGTAGCTGTATAAAAGGCTAAAATGAATAGTTACTTTGCTACACATTCCATTTAGCGTAAGCTAGCTATGTGCTCCAAGCATTATACAGAATTTTATACATGCGGCATTTGAAGTAAGAAAACCAATGAAGTTGAAACAGGTGTAAATGATAACTCATTGTGGTAATAGATGTGAGCTAACTTTGTTAATGAAAGGGGAATGTATAAAAAGGTTTATTAAACAAAACATTACAAAATTATATAAATGATAAAATTTAGAAGTTAACTTATGAGCATGTCATGCTTAGTATTAAATGATCATATTAAATAATTAAATGGTTATAAAGCTTCAGGTTTAGGTGAGATTCTTCCTGAAATGTATAAAGTTTTACCTAAAATAGTACTAGATGCTCTACACAGATTGTATAATAAAGCTACTGAGTCCAACATCATGATGCATGTGTTTGTAACTCTTGGGGCTTTTTCTTTAACTGTGTATCATGAAATGTTATGTTTGTTTTCAACAATTATAACTAATCCCTTTAAAAGCCAAGCAGGATTTATTTTCAACAGACAAGCAGAGGAAAATATTAAAAATATATACTATGTTAGTTGATCATGCTAATTGTCTTAAGAACAAAGTAAGCTGTTATTAGTTTGGATACTGAGAAGGCACTTGATTCCTTGAGCTGAACTTACTTGTAAAGTGGTCTTGAGGTTTTTAATTCTCCATCCTTTTATTAATAAAATTGAATAAATGTGTTATAATTCACTATGTTATGGTATGATAAATACCATTCTTTCTCAAAGCATCAAAGGTAAAAAGGAATCGACATGATTGCCCACTGTGGCCTATACTGTTTGCTGTAGTACCCTTTCCTTATTTGGTCTGAAAGGCCAACAAAAATGTATGTAGTAGATATAAATAATAGATTTAAAGTTTCATTTATTACAAGATTTAAAGTTTCATTTATTACAAATGATTTATTGCTTTCCATTTCAAATATAAATGTATTTATTAGTACTTTGCTTTTTTCTCTAACATGTACAACACTGAAAACTAAATTAATATTCAGAATGTTGAATTTAATATCCTTATAAAATATAATTAGAATTGGATGGCGAATGAACATCATTTTAGAATAATTACTTGAAAATACAGCTGATTTAATTAAGGCAAATTGTGACCCAGTTCTTAATGTTTTAATGACTTCATTTGTTGGTGGCCTAAATGTTACATTTCGAGATAAACTACAAGCAATAAGAATTATTGTTCCTCCAAAATTGTGTTATCCAACCTGCCACCATAATGCTTCCTAAACCATGCATTAAAGGCCTTAATAAGGTTATGCTTTTCTTCTTGTGGCCCCCAATGGACCTAAAATGTATTTTAGTCATCATGGTAAAGCATGGGACAATAGGAATAGGCTTTCCAGATTTAGAAATGTATTCCATTGCTTCAGTTTTAAAGTAATTGCATGTTGGTTAGATTCATTTGAAGATGTTTGGAAAGAAATTCATACCGTAATTTGTCAGTCTAAGTTTAAAATCAGTAGTTCATTGTTAAACAGTACTGACCATAAAATGTTATTAGTTTTAGTTCATTATTTGCAGGTCTCCAGAGCTACTTATATGAAGTGTAAGTACTAATAATATATTTAAGTTTTTTAGAAGTTACACTTCTGCATTTCCTTCAGTAAAATATTGGATCTTTTCTATTTTCCAAAAGAAATATAGACTGAAATTTCTGAACGTATTGAACGGTGCTAATAAAATTGAGTGGGATTTGTAAGGATTTAACTTCTGCTTTCAATGTCTCATAATACTAACATACTTTAATTGATCCAGACTATCTATTAAGTCAAAAAACTGGTTTGATATTCAAAAGTTAAAGAATGTTTTAACACAAAAGGTTAATGTATTTCTGATCTATGTAAATCATTTCCCAAGTTACTATCTTTTTTTACTGTGGTTTTAAATAGTTCATTTTCCTTCCAGGTATTATTTACCTGTATTGTGTAGAATGTGTCTAGATTTAGATAAGAGTTTTCCTTTATTGGAACTATTTTCCCAAATCGTATTATTCAGACTTATCTAAAATGTAAGTGAATTACAATAGCTAACATCTCCAAATGTGTGGAGGATATTTACATGGGCATTTCTGCGCTGAGCATGTAGTAAAGGAGTAATAAGCTGTTGAAGGCAGATTGGGGAGCATATTTTTTAAGAGTTGTGAAGGTTTAAGGAACTTTTGCATTTTCAGAAATTTGGCCAGATGTCATTGTCATATTCATTCACTATTAACATTTGTAGTAATATTTAATACACAAACTCCTATGGAATTAAAAGGAATCACATTCCTTTACTTTGAATTGTTCTAGCTGTGACAAGAAAAGGTATTAACAGAAGTTGGAAACATTCTGCCACCCCTGTCTCATGGAGATTTTGAATCTGTTAAAGTGTATATTAAAGAAAAAAGTGCTCTTACTCTGAGGGCTAGAAACAAGTTGTCAGAATCTGCTGAAGATTGGTATGATTTGACTGAAATGTGCGAGTAACATTTTGACTGCTTAGTTGGACTTCCGCGGTGGTACAGCAGTAGCATTGTTGCCTTACAGCAAGAGGTTCTCCCATTCGATTCTCTGCTGGAATTCGGGGAGTGCCTTTTGTGTGGAGTCTGCATGTCCTCCCTGTGGTTGGGTGGGCATTCAAAAGACATGCGTAAATGGGCGTGCCTTCGTTGAAGGTTGAAAGTCAAGCTGGCACCTCGACATTTGTGAAAATCTACTGCCAATCATTAGCAGACTGGAGTTCCGCTGCAGCGACCCCTAACTGGGAAAAGCCGAAAGACAACAACAGTTGGCACATTAAATACTCTAGGCTCTAAACTGTACTTAGTACAGTTGGCAACTTTATATTTAATAGCGGTTTTCTCTCTTTCCTCTTTGTGTATATTTATCATCTTTTTTTCTTTCACAGTCATATCATATTGCAGTACCTTTATTGCTGTGCAAGAATGTTGAGTTTGTGATGAACAGTATTACTATTTATTAAAAGCACAGCAGTAGGGAGAAGGTGTTAGATGTGCTGTTTAAGGCCAAGAGTACAGCATTGATGGACCCCAATAATAATCCAGCATGCCTCCTAAATAGTCTGAAATATGACCTAACAGGGTCACTGATGTCACTGTTCAACTATAGCCTCCTCACAGGCTTCATGCCATGTGAATGGAAGACTAGAATGGTCAATCCCTCTGCATAAGGCCAGACTATCAACAAATACCAGGAACTACAAATCCAGTAATTGGATTAGTCTCATATGCAAAGCCATGAAAATAATTAACAGTGATGTAGGGAACCTCCAGACACTGAACCCAGCCCAGTTTGGTTTCATCAAAGGCAGGTCATGCCTACTGAACCTGTTGGACTTCTTTGAGAAGCTTGGCAAGGCAGTGGATGAAGACAAAATGGTGCATACTAACTACCTTTGCCTAGCTAAGGGATTTGATACAATACCCCACTCAGGCATTGTAGACAAACCCAATCACTGTGCAGCTCTCCACAGATAGCAGCTGGCACATAGACAGGATCCATGAAGTTAGGATTGGAGAGACCACCTCCACAAAGAGGCAGGTCACCAGTGGAGTCCTCTATGGCTCTGTGATTTATCCACTCCTCTTTGTCATCTTTTTTTCGGAAGTCAAGGATGATGTCAAGAGCCTCTGGTTTACCAAGTTTGCAGATGACTCCAAGCTAGGACCAGTCATAGAAACCTCCCAAGATGCTAACATCTTACATTAAGGTCTGAGACAAACAAATGACTGGTGCCAAAGTCACAGTTTAAAACGCAGTGCCAAGAAATGCATAGTAGTGCCATTTGGTGAGTTGGCCACCTAGAGGAAACTACCTCATTGGTAAAGCACCCCCTAGTAGTCAGGGATTTGGGGACTCATGTAGATAGTAACCTGGCTTTCGACCAATATGTGTCAAAGGCTGTAAGAAAATTATTCTGTGTCACTCAGCTTATAATTAAGGGCATGGCACCTAGGCCCAGGGAAGTCATTGTGCCATTGTACAACATATCATTGGGTATAATGCCCTCTTCTGTATGTACCTGACCAGGCACATGGAACTATTGGAACAACCACAGGTGTTTCTCACAAAAAGAATAGCCTTGTCTCTATACTCTGTTTCCTACAGTCTGCTGAGAGGTGATTTATGGTAAGTGTACAAGGCGTCTTTGATCCTGCTGTGATGCACTTGCGACTTAAATAGGACATGTTGGAGGGACAGTTACATATCTCAGAGGATCCCACTTCTCTGGAATGGCGTCCCATTCAGGTGAAGCAGAGCCCTTCTCTAATGATGTTCAAGCACAGCCTGTACCAGTGGAAGGGAAGTCGGAAATTCACCACTGGTCTGACATCTATGTCTCTGATGGACAGTGGCAGCTGTTAAATCATGCCCCAACTAACTTACAACCCTTAAAGTAACGTCTGAGGCACAAAAGTTTGTGGGATTCATTTGATTTGCATAGCTAGGCTTATAAAGGCCCTAGTGGCCTAGTATACATCTGTGAACCTATATGTGTTTTACTGTAGTATTATTTTATTTGAATTCTGTATTTTATTACCTCATTTTGAGTCAGCAAAATTTTAATTACACTATCTTTATAAAAAGATTAGAATTACTCAAGCAAAAATAAGTAAGCCATAACAGGCTTAGTTATGTAACTAACTGTTAACTTCAGAGGTCTCCATCATTCATCTAGTGACCAATGCCCTTTTGATCTTGTGTATGAACTGATGAGAACCATATGGGATCTCTGACTGATGGAGTGTCACAAATGGACATAGTGGGCAGCAGGACTCCAGCCAAAGACTCAACTCTCCAAATAGGGAACTTTTGATGAGGCTGTAAGTATTTTTCAATTCTGACCGCTTCCCCCTGCCGTTCCTGAGGTTTGAGCATAATTCTGAAGTACTGGTTGTCTAAAAAATTTAGAGGATGGTGGGGATCTGTGGATCACTATTTTTAGTTACTGATACACAACCATGGACTGTAGCAGCCATGATTGTGCACCACTAACTCATATGTGGCAGTGGGCACAGAAAAAATTTTAATACTGGAATAATGGGGGTTTCCAGATGGCCCTAGGCATGTGACTAGGGAGCTCTGTGTCAGAACCAGCTCTGACTGAACTTTATTGCAAACAAGAGTGGTGATATTGCATATGGATTATATATATATATATATATATATATATATATATATAAAGTTGTAGCTAAAACTTTAAAGTTATGCAAAAAAGTGAAAAAAATTAATGACTGAAAAGTACTGCTTTAAAAACAGCACTTCTATTCTATAGCTGATAATGTGACTGAATGCTAGGTGTTTTCTTAAGACTGGATTTTCTGCATGTTTTGTGTACTCCATATTTTGCATCTCTGCATGGTTTCCTTCTAAATTATGTGGACTGTCTGAATTCCATTTGGAATTTGCTCTGTGGTGGGGGTCATGTCTGAAAAGAATCAGATGCATCTATACTTAGATAAATAAGTTTGATTAACATGCAGTCAGCTTATTTTTTCCTCATTTAGTAATCAAATGTATTCTTTCAGATCATTGCAATGTCTGTCCTGGTTTAACTGAGACTCTTTCCTTATCGAAGCCTGTGGTAATTGGCTAAGATGGTTGGCTTTAATTGTGCCTACATTCAAATACCTCTGCTGTCCTCCATTAACAAGTAGGTCATTCTTTGATGACTTTGTGGAGCCATGCTTAAGAATGTGTGACAAGACTGAACATTTTGTATACAGAGGGCATTAGTTGTATCAGTGCAGGGGAACAAGAGAAAGACAATCCATGCATCTTGTCTAGGTTGGCTTACAAAAAATGCAGAAAGTGTAACTCTTAGATTACACTTTTGTTACAGTAAACTCTCACCTCTTAGCTATTTATTCATACAGTGGATGTAAAAAGTATACACACCCCAGTTAAAATGCCAGGTTTTTGTGATATAAAAAAATGACACCACAAAACTTTTCCCACCTTTAATTTGACCTGTAACCTACAGAATTCAATTGAAAAACAAATCTGTTAGGGGAATAAATATAAAAAATAAAAAAACGTACAATAAGCTGGTTGCATACGTAATACTTTGTTGAAGCATCTTTTGATTTAATTACAGCATTCATTCTTCTTGGGCACACACCTGCCATCAGTTAGAGACTCTGATTAACCCCAAATATAGTTCAGTTGTCCTAGTAGGATTTTCATGACTTTGACTCCATTGCATGCTACAGCAAAAGCCATGGTTCGCAGAGAGCTTACAAAGCATCTCGTTGAAAGACATCAGTCAAGAGAAGGGTGCAAAAAAATTTTCACAGCATTGGATATACCATGGAACTTAGTTGTGGAAAAATACTGAAGTCAACATATTTTGTATTCTGTATTTAAAGGGTTAAGCAGAAAAATGTTCACTGCGTGCAAACTGAAATGTTCTGGAAAATGTTGATCACTGAGGAATGCAGGAGTTAATCTTAAACCACTGATAAGGAAGTTAATGGTGCAAGAATAACTGTGGTACTGGCTGGTAAAAACAAGTAATCAAACTATCAATTTTAATGAATGTTCTGTGTGCTACGTGTATGTACGTGCAGGAGGGTCTATATAAGGAGAACTCAAAGTACAAGTAGCCAGACTGCTGGCATATTACTATCATGTAGCAGATCTCCATGCATGTAAAATTAAAGCTGTTTTACTTGCTTACAAGAACTTGGTGTGATTCTTCCAGAATATGTTAGAAGAGTAAAATCTTTCGACATAACTGGCTAACGTGGGCCCCTGCACGGAATCGAACAAAGAGAGGCTGAAAACCTGCGCAGGTGGAGAGAGATCAGGCTCTCCTCGAATGAAAGACCTCCAACTGAAACAGGTTGAAATTAGAGGCCAGTCACTCTTTCCAGATTCAATCCGTGAGGTGGCAGCTAAATTGGGCGGAGGAATCACAAAGCTAAGCAAAAAGAAAAGCTATTTTTTGTTGTTTCTGTTTTGAATTATTTGTCTAAATTTTAAGGGACTAGTCAAGGGAGAAATTGAATTTTCTCAAAGTATAAGGGGTATATGTGAATAGATTCCATATACAAGAGATCTCAGGAACAGGAATAGTTTCTCGTAAGAGAAATGGGAACAGGAACCAGTTGCCAAAGGCGTGACAAAACTGAAGATGAAAAGTTTATGTTTGATTTACACCCAAAGAATGTAAAGTATTTAGATAAATGGAAAAAGGAACATGGGTTTAGTGGATGTTTAAATAAGTCAGAATGTCAAAATCTAGTAAGATTACTGCAAACAGGCAGGAAATAAGACAAGGAAGCAAAAGAAGGTAGGGATTCCCCAGGCACAGAAATGGCTGGAGGAAGCAAATAAAAAACATAAGGAACAAAATTTGAAAAAAGGGTGTGGTAATTCAAGTGAAAAAGATGTGTACTTTGTTCAAAAAGAAGATAATAAAACTTCCATAGTCAGTCGTAGTCACCAGAATCCCTCGGCCCCTCCCATCCAGTATCCAGACCCTGCACAGGTTATTGAGGTGCCCCCCGACCAGGACCCACCGCAATACCAGGCTTCGGTGAGTGTCCCCCCCACGCCACGTATTATATTACAGAGAGAGCCTGGCAACACTCTTGACTTACGCAGCGGAAGTATTAAGAGAGAAGGGGACTGGAAAATTAAGGAGAAGGTAGATCAGGAAGGAGAGGAATACCCACTGATAGAAGTGGCAAATCCTCAAGCAGGCGCAGAAGGCGAGGGTCCTACCATATTGGTCTACCGACCGTGGACCCGTGATGATATCCAGCGGTAGAGGGATTCCCCATCCAAAAGTAGATATGCGTAAATTCCATTACAGACGTAGGGGCATGAGAATGAGTTATAGATTAAACGCTGTAGAATTTGAACAAGTAATAAGGCAAATCCTAGGACCTGATTGGCACCTTATTTGCGGAACTTGGGACCCCCTGCTACCAGAGGAAGGGGGAGCCTTGCCGTTTAACTCCGAAGTGTGTAGAACCAAAATAAAGACTCTCCTAGATAAAATAGAAGAACATTGGAAGCCCAAAGCAGATTGGACTTGCATTAATCAATGCGTTCAATCAGATGACGAAACCGTAGACAATTATCTACATCGTCTCACACAATGTTTTGATGCTCATAGTGGGTTGATTAAGGCAGAAAATCAGGCAAATGACTCGCCCTATGAACAGCAACTGAAACATGCATTCCTAAAGGGCTGCAAGACAGCCATTGGTAACTTTATACAAAAGCATATGATCACACACAGGACAGCGCGTCTACAGCCCCTTATGGATTATGCTAGACATGCTGAGAAATACCTAAAGGAAAAAAAAAATAAAAAAGCCCAGACTTTTACAGTTAGTGAAGATGGAACTTTAATGTTAGTTCAAGGTTCCGCAAATCGCGGAAGAGGGCGTGGCAGGGGAAGAGGACGAGGACGGGAGGCATAAGTCATTCTGAGGATTTCGAGGGTAGGCAAAAGAGGGGGGAGTGTTTTAAGTGCGGTAAGAAAGGACATTTCGCCAGAGATTGCAGAGGACCGGAGAAACCGATGGTTGCTTCCGGTGGTACCGCATGACTATATGATGGTCAAAAAGACGTAGATGGAGGGTATGAGGAAGAAGAAGAAAGTGAGAATGGGGAAGTAGGTATAAGTGAAGACGATGGGTGGGGACAGGAAATGGCAGAAAATGAGAAATATCAAATGGTAAATCTAATAGCAGTAGCATCAACTATGCAATTGGAATCCCAACCAGTGATCACATTGCAAGTTGAGGGGCGAGACATAGAATTTCTTTGTGACTCAGGGGCTTCTCGAACGTTAGTCAGAAGTACTGCCATATCATCCGATGTTACCTCGGATGAATATGTGCTTGTAAAAGCAGCAAATGGTCGATTTACAAAGAGCCATTGTCCAAACCTCTGTGGTTTACCGACCCAGAGACGAACCAAACCATACGGTTCCGAGTAATAATTTCAGAAATCTGCCCAGTACATTTACTAGGAAGAGATTTAATGCAAGTGTTCGGTATAGCAGCCGTCCCAACCTCCACGGGGATGGTGGCAAGGAGAATAGAACTGAATAGTGCAATGCTATTAGAGGGGCAGGGAGATCTACATTACTGGTATAGTAATGATTTGATAGAGACAGGCCCCCAGAGTGTAGTGACGGCTCTTACAAATTTGGCATTAAGCAAATACGGCATAACAAATCCGAAGGTGTCAGATCCATTACATTGCACAATGTATTACAGAAGATGTGCTGGACCTGATTTAGAATACGAAAAAAAATTTCTTAGTTTTAAAGTCACCAAACTAGTATTGCATAGCCTTTTTTGGGACACACTAGGTAATTCTGCAGTCACATGTAGCCTTACAAGGGATATGCAGCTGCTGTATAAGAATGAATTAACCACACATATTTCAGTCACGGAGGGTGAAGGAATGTCATGGTACCTCGTGGGTAAGAAAATAACTGAATGGGTAGGATGGACACCAGAACAGTTGGCAGGTAAGGGCATTCAGGTTCAAAAACTTAACTGGGTTACACAAGCCAGACCGACCGTGCACCTCAGGGAAGACAAACCGATACAATCCCCTGGGACATTATGACTATGTCTCCTTACCCCATGGAAGAATCTCAATTGCAGATGATTCCAAACTCATTATGGTCGCAGGGTCAGCACGATATCGGACTGATTAGAACGGCAGGACAGGTGAAGATTACACCCAAGTCAGAATTTAGACCTCATAAACGGCAGTATCCCTTGAGCAGAAAGGCAGAGGAGGGCATTTTACCGGTAATCACAGCACTTTTGAAAGCTGGAGTATTAATTCTGTGCACAGACTCACCATGTAATACGCCCTTATTTCCAGTAAAAAAACCGGATGGGACATGGAGGATGGTACAAGACTTACAGGCAATAAATGCCGCGGTGGTACCTCGGGCCCCCATAGTCCCGGATCCGTCTATTCTGCTGAACGATATCCTTCCAACGGATAACTACTTTTCTGTAATTGATATCAGTAATGCCTTTTTCTCTATTCCCTTGCAGGAAAATAGTAGATTTTGGTTTGCATTTACGTTTATGGGCAAGCGTTATACCTATACCAGGTTACCGCAGGGATACTGCGAAAGTCCGACCATCTTCTCACAAGAGATGTCCACCAATTTGGCTCAGTTCCAACCAGCCCAAGGGTGCCACCTACTGCTGTACGTGGATGATATCCTCCTGGCCGCGACTACGGAAGAACTCTGTAAGTCCGAGACTATTCGACTACTACACTTTCTGGCACACAAAGGACATAAGGTAAATAAGTCTAAGTTACAATTTTGTAAATTAGAAGTACGTTACCTGGGTTATACTATCTCTGGGAAGGGCAGGCGATTAGATGACAGCAGAAAGAATGCTATTTTACAAGCCCCCATGCCAACTACAAAAAGAAATGATGTCCTTTTTAGGCATTACGAACTTCTGTCGTAGTTGGATTCCCAACTACGCCAAAGAAGTGCACCCGCTATCAGACTTAATTTTTGCAATACCGATGGCGGCAAAGATTTGCTGCACTGGACAGACAAGGCAGTACAGGCATTTACTAGGATCAAGCAACTGATAGCTGGGTCAGCAACATTGGGGTTTCCAGATTACAGTAAGACCTTTATACAGACTGTAGATTGCAAGCAGGGATTTATGACATCTGTTTTAATGCAAATGTATGGAGATAAGTTAAGACCATTGGCATTTTACTCTAGCAAATTAGACTCAGTAGCATGAGCATTACCACACTGTGTGCAAGCAGTAATTGCAGCCGCTTTGGCGGTACAAGCGTCTGCCACGTTGGTATTGTTCCATGATCTTACGTTAAAAGTCCCGCACTCTGTAGCAGTCATCCTTCTGCAGGACAAGTTAACATTTCTGTCACCTAGCAGACATTTATCTTGTATGACTACGCTGTTATCGCAGCCACACATGACAATTGAGAGATGCACTACCTTAAATCCAGCGACATTGCTACCTGTTGCTGAAGACGGTATTCCGCATGTATGCTTAGATCTCATACATTCTAAAGTTCTACCAAGACCGGATCTTAAAGATCAACCCTTACTACATGCGGACTGGACACTGTTTGTAGATGGGTCAGCACGCAAAACAGAAACAGGCACCACGCAGGTAGGGTATGCAGTTACTACTGCAACTCAGATAATAGAGGCAAGACCACTCCCGGGAACTTATCCGCTCAAGCAGCGGAACTGATTGCTGTGACAAGGGCATGTCTCCTTTCAGAGGACAGGAACGTCACTATCTATACGGATAGTCAATATGCTTTCTACGGTGCATGTGTTTGCTCAGCAATGGAAAAATAGGGGGATGGTTACAACCTCGGGGAAAGACATTATGCACAAAGACCTAATCCTTGAATTACTACAAGCCGTCCAACGGCCACGGAGTTTGGCCATCTGTAAATGCGCTGCTCATACCCGTGCTAAGGACCTGGTATCACTTGGTAATGCCCTAGCAGACAAAGCAGCCAAAGAGGCAGCTATGTCCAGTACCTTTTCACTTGAAACCACACCTACAGAATTACAACCAACAGATAAATTTGATTTGCAAACCTTACAAGTCATGCAGGAACTTAGCACAGTACAGGAAAAACAACGCTGGACTAGGTATGGTGTTAGGCAGAACAAAGGAATCTATGTGGGACCGGATAATAAATATGTTTTGCCTACTAATCTTTTTAGATATGCAGCACTAGTTGTGCATGGCCCTTACCATCTGGGCCCTGCAGCTATGGTTAGAATTATCCACCTTACCTTTTGGACCAAGGGTTTCATTGCATATGCAAAACGTTTTTGTCTATCCTGCATAGTATGTGCTAAATACCACGGGGGAGGGGTCAGAGTTGCTCCGGCATCATTTCCAACACCCCCCTATCCTTTTCATACAATATGTATGGACTTCATCGAATTGACCCGCACAACTAAAGAAGTTTGTGTTAGTAATAGTAGATGCATTTACTAAGTGGGTTGAGGCTTTTCCGGTGACACATCCGGATGCTCAATCAGTGGCTAAAATTTTGGTCAATCACATCGTCCCGCACTTTGGACTTCCTACACGCATCTACTCTGACAACGGCACGCATTTTGTCAATCAGATCATACAGAAACTGTCTACAGTTTTCCAAATTGAATTGAAACACCATTGTGCCTACCACCCACAGTCAGCAGGGTTGGTGGAACGCCATAACGGCATTCTAAAAGGCAAGTTGAGAAAACTCATGGCGAGACACATCAGTCTTGGATTACCTGTCTACCTCTAGCCCTCCTTTCCATGCGCACAACTCCCACCTCAAAAGGAGTCACCCCATTTGAGTTGTTGTATGGGAGACCTTATTATGTCCCGCAGTGGCAAAACTTGTTGCCTGCGGAACGTGAGGGGGGTGAGGAGATAGCTGAGTACATGAGGAAAATGCTGACCAATACTAACAGCTGTTTAACGAATGATTGTTTTTCAGGTTCAAGAGACGACAAGATCACGGAAATCAGACCCGGCGAGTGGGTCTGGATCAAAATAATAAAACGCAAGAATTGGGCATCCCCCAAATGGGAGGGCCCCTACCAGGTGCTAATCGCAACTCCAACAGCAGTTCGGATTAAAGAAAGGTCCTCATGGATCCACCTAACGCATTGCAAAATCATAAAACATTTTAAGTTAAATAAAGACCTGAGTTCCCCTGAGGAACAAACAGACAGCAGCAATCATGAAGGACAATGAGAATAAGAGAAAATGGTTCTATTGCAATGTTTTATTGTTTATAACTATTGTGATTGTAATATTTCTGTTTTGGACATTTCTGTCTTTTAATGAAGCTAGCCATTCAAAAAGAGACAAACACACCAGCTGGCATCCAAACTTTAATACATATCAAGCGATTAAATATGCATATGCATCCTCAATGAATGTCTCAAATTGTTGGGTATGTACTGCAATACCTACTGTACACAGTGGCTTAATGTTAGGGACAGCCCTCTGGGAATAAATGATACTTGGAATAGTTTGTTGTTTGAAACCACAGAAGTACCACTGAGAGACAAGGTGGCGCTGCCTCTTCTGGGGCCAAAATGGAACAGTGTGTTTTCAAAAGATTGGGAAAGTTAAGGTGGGGCTGAGCCAATGTAATTTGACAATAGTTCATAATTGTACCCTAGAAGGACAGTGTGAGACCAAGTTTGGAGCTATAAAAAGACATCAATGTAAATGATATTAGTTTTGTTGAAAAATGCTGTATGTATATGGCCTGTTATTTAAGGGGCTAAAGCCAAATGGGAGTTATGAATTTGCAACCAATATTACCATCAAAACAAATGATTGTTATTTTATTTGTGGTAGGAAAGCATATAAATGGTTACCATATGGCTGGTCAGGAAGTTGTTTTTTGGGATATCTGATACCAGCTATCAGGCACGCAAATGCGTTGCCTCAAGGTAAAATACTGAAATGCACGTTCTCTTAATAAACCTATTAATCCCGTAGGTAACATTGATGCGTCATGGATTTATCACCATGACTTGGCACACGCCAGCAGCAAAGGACTCTCACATATGGACCTAGGCGATGATGTAATTGCTTGGGCTGGTATTTTGCCAGCATATGGGACAGTAAAATCCATCTGGGAACTGAGAAAACTGTCAAAACTGTTAGAGACTCTGAGTAATGCGACATTTTCAGCGCTAGAATTGGTGACGGACGAATTAACGCGATGAGAACAGTAGTGTTGCAGAACCGTATGGCTCGATTTCACCCTAGCGGCGAAAGGAGGTACTTGCGCTCTGATACACGAGGAGTGCTGCTCGTTCATCCCTGATAACGAGCACGCGATTCAGAGCCACCTTGAAATAATTCAACAAGTTTCTGAACTGACTAAACCTGGTCCAAACCCTTGACTGACTTTTTCCAAAACCTGTTTGGAAACTGGGGTTCTGTGTTGATGAACATTTTAATTGCTGTATGTGTTGGTGCAATCATATTTTTGCTGCTTGGCTGCTGTTGCATACCATGTATCAAAATGATAATATCGAAGGTTATCTCTGCCAATGCTACAAAAGCATATTTCTCTGATTATGAGAAGGTATACAACGATCTGGGATTGTGTAAAATAAACAGTATACAAAATGTTGTAAGGGGAAATGTGGAAAAATACTGAAGTCAACATATTTTGTATTCTGTATTTAAAGGGTTAAGCAGAAAAATGTTCACTGCGTGCAAACTGAAATGTTCTGGAAAATGTTGATCACTGAGGAATGCAGGAGTTAATCTTAAACCACTGATAAGGAAGTTAATGGTGCAAGAATAACTGTGGTACTGGCTGGTAAAAACAAGTAATCAAACTATCAATTTTAATGAATGTTCTGTGTGCTACGTGTATGTACGTGCAGGAGGGTCTATATAAGGAGAACTCAAAGTACAAGTAGCCAGACTGCTGGCATATTACTATCATGTAGCAGATCTCCATGCATGTAAAATTAAAGCTGTTTTACTTGCTTACAAGAACTTGGTGTGATTCTTCCAGAATATGTTAGAAGAGTAAAATCTTTCGACATTAGTGAAGACAGTCATGAAAAAGTGGAGAAAATATGGGACAACAGTGATGTTGCAAGAACTGGACGTCCCTCCAAAATGGATGAAAAGATGAGATGAAAATTGGTCAGGGAGGCTGCCAAAAGACCTAGAACAACACTGAAGGAGTTACAGGAATTTCTGGCAAGTACTGGTTGTGTACTACATGTGACAACAATCTCCCGTATTGTCCATATGTCTGGGCTATGGGGTAGGGTTGCAAGACTGAAACCTTTTCTGACAGAGAAAAACATCCAGGCACAGCTAAAATTTCCAAAACAATACATCATGTCTCCCAAAAGCATGTGGGAAAATGTGTTATGGTCTGATGAGACCAAAGTTGAACTTTTTGGCCACAATTCCAAAAGGTATGTTTGGCGTAAAAACAACACTTCACATCACCAAAGGAACACCATTCCCCACGGTGAAGCATGGTGGTGGCAGTATCATGCTTTGGGGTTGCTTTTCTTCAGCTGGAACTGGGGGTTTAGTCAAGGTGGAGGGAATTATGAACAGTTCCAAATACCGGTCACTTTTGGCCCAACACCTTCAGGTGTCTGCTAGAAAGCTGAAGATGAAGAGGAATTTCACCTTTCAACACAATGATGACCCAAAGCATACATCCAAATCAGCAAAAGAATAGTTTCACCAGAAGAAAATTAAAGTTTTGGAATGGTCCAGCCAGAGCCCAGACCTAAATCCAATAGAAAATCTGTGGTGTGACCTGAAGAGGGCTGTGCACAAGAGATGCCCTCGCAATCTGACAGATATGGAACACTTTTGCAAGGAAGAGTGGGCAAATATTGCCAAGTCAAGATGTGCCAGATGTGCCATGCTGATTGACTCCTACCCAAGGAGACTGAATTCTGTAATTAAATCACACTTATGCAACCAGCTTATTGTACATTTTTTTTATTTTTTTATATTTTTTCCCTAACAGATTTGTTTGTTTTTCAATTGAATTGTACAGGTTGTAGGTCACATTAAAGGTGGGAAAAGTTTTGAAATGATTTATTGTGGTCTCATTTTTTTATATCACAAAAACCTTGCATTTTAACAGGGGTATGTACACTTTTTATATCCACTGTAGATTCATATTCTTACTTATGACGTTCTTTAATCTTTAAAAAGTGCTATAACCCATCTCCATCTTAATCAACAGAACCAGAGCAGAAGCTTCCATTCCCTCCATCTGGAAAATATCCCACATTATACCACTTCATAAAGGAGGCAGCTCCACTGAACTAATTTTTAGACCCGTAGCTATTCTTTCTTCATTGGCTAAAATTATGGAGAAGTGTGTCCATGAACAACTTCATTATCTCATTCAGAACAAACTGCTGGCAACTCTCAGTATAGATTCAGACCCTATCACAGTACCACCTCGGCCCTTCTCTCTTTCTCTAATGTCATAAACCAAAACCAAAATAATAGTAAACTTTCCTCATCCGTCTTCCTTGATCTCTCCAAGGCCTTCGACATGGTCAACCATCAACTACTTGTCAATACACTGAAAACCATTTCCTTAGATAGCCATCTTATCTGAGTGGTAGACAACAGGCTGTCCTATGGCAGGACAAACTATCCAGCCTTCAACCCAACACCTTAGGAGTCCCCCAGGGGTCTATATTAGGACCCTTTCTTTTTTCTATTTTTATTAATGACCTCCACACTGTCATCCCAGATGCAACCTGCAATATGCAGATGACTCCACACTGATTTGTTCAGCCACCACCCAATCAACTCTTCTGACATTAACCCAGAATACTTTTAATACAGTTGAAAATTAGCTCTCTGATCGACGTCTTATCTTAAATCCCAACAAAACGAAGCTACTTCTTTTCTGACCCACATGTAGGTCCTCCTCACTATCGTTTACCATAAAATCTAATAATGGTACCACCAGAGACCTATACAAAACTCTTAGGTGTAATCATGGATAATAACCTTAAATTTGATATGCACGTCAACCAAACTATTAAAATCATAAACAAAAAACTTGGCTCACTATATAAGATTAAACCTTTCCTAACCCCACCTACTATAACTGCTATTGCCCGCTCTCATCTACTCTCTACCCTGCTTTATGCCTCCCCTTTACTTACTAATCTGAACAAATCAGATCTTAGTAAGCTGTCTAGGTGCTACAATAACATTGCCAGATTTGCCACTGGCATGCCCTATAGGACGCACCACTGTCATAACCTAAATCATCTTGGGTGGCTTGAACTAAATAGCCTACTTCAGTACAACCAACTTATAATAGCACATAAAGTTCGCAGTCAACCCAAAAATACACCTACACTTAAAAACATCATCAAACTCTATAGTAACTCTAGGTCACTTCGCTCATCCAACAAATTGCTGGTTCAAACATTCATACCCAATAACTGAGCCGGAAACTCTCTGTTTGCCAACTCTGTTGGCAAAATTTGGAACTCACTCCCAACTGACCTCACTCTTGAACCCTCTCTTACTTAGTTCAAAAAGAGTCTCAAGCAGTATTTTAAATCACATTGGTTATGTCCCTGTTCCAAACCCGACTAATTCCTTCTCCATCATTGTGTGCTAAATATTTTTCTTCTAACCCTACTTGTGTATTAATTTGTTAGTCTATAACTATATGAAATATTAATTGTGAGAGATTGTATAACTAGCGTGTCTGAACTTGAGTCTGTAATCTGTCCTTCATATGTATATTGAAATTTATTTTTGTATGTATGTTTGATCTTTCTGTATGTATGTTTGGTGCTTTTCTCCCCGGGCCTCCTCTGAAAAAGGACATGTATCCAGTTGGACTATCCCGGTCAACAAATATAAAATAAATAAAGAAATAAATATTCATTGCATTGTAGTCATATCAGCAGAATGTGGCTACAGAACAGGAATGTGTCATATTTCATATTGAAGCAGTTTTATATCAGCTTCTTTTTCGCAGATGTTTGCACCGTCTGTGACTCCCCCCATCCTCTCCTGATGACTTCATATCTAACTGTGGCTGACATTTACACTAGTATTATAGTTAAGGATGTAGAAGTAAGCAGAGGGGATGAACTGCAGAGAATGGAATGGCCAGAAATGCCAACTGAGCTGGTGTGCTGTGGGTTGTAACTTCTGTCCTTATTGCTATAGTGACAACAGTACCACGTACCCACAAGCAAATGCAAGGCCCCAGTCAGATTTTTTTCAAGCTGCATAAGACACCTGTACCTTATGTGGAAAAAAGCTGGCTTCCCTCTGTAGCCACTAGTGACATATGGGGGTGTTTGTGTCCCACGTTCACATGCCTCCTGCAGTTTTTGTTGCTCAAGATCAGTCACTTACTCGCTACTTAGTTGAGTTTGGATGTTTTGTAGCTTCCTACTTAGATCCTGACTAGAATAGTCATCCTCCTACAGAGAGAAACATAAAACCTTTGTCTTTTTTTTGACCACTTCTATGGTCCTGATATGTCAACTTGAGTCAGAGTTACCAGTAAATGTGCATGCGGTAGACAAATTATCCCCATAGGTTTTCATCTTAAGCACATCTTTTGTGTGGCAGAAAGTCACAATGTATGCATCTGTCCAGGCACTCCTTGTTAGTCTCTTAACAGTGACAACTACAAAGAATGCAGGGAGTCCTGGGTTCAATTCCCAGATAAAGGTCAGTGTTTTCCTTTCCTGTTGAGTTGTTAGTACAATATTAGTTTCATAGTTGTTCTGCATTGGATGTTGTGTTCAGAAAAATAAACTTCATAGTGGTTTCCTTGTTGAAAGGAAAAACAGCTCTTTAGGGCAACTAGGTGCCTAACTTTTCAGACACTCCTTGTAGGTCCACTGACAATGACAACCACATGGATTGCAGGTCTCCTGGCTTTAATCCTCAGATAAGGGTCAGTATGTTCCTTTCTTGTTGAGTTATTATAATGACAGTTGGTTTGATGAGTGAAAGCCCTCCAAACATTTACTTTAAGGACTAAGGTTTGCTTGGCGCACCTAACCCTGGATTCTTCATCTACTTCACTTTTAGGTGAAAAAAGAAGTACGGGAAGAGCTGGGAGTAGGAAGTAATGATACAAATATAAGAAGCAGGGTCGAAGGTTAAATTAAAGAGCTGAGAGTAGGAAGTAACGATACAAATATAAGAAGCAGGGTCGAAGGTTAAATTAAAGAGCTGGGAGTAGGAAGTAACGATACAAATATAAGAAGCAGGATCGAAGGTGAAATTAAAGAGCTGGGAGTAGGAAGTAACGATACAAATATAAGAAGCAGGGTCGAAGGTGAAATTAAAGACTTGGGAGTAGGAAGTAACGATACAAATATAAGAAGCAGGGTCGAAGGTTAAATTAAAGAGTTGGGAGTAGGAAGTAACGATACAAATATAAGAAGCAGGGTCGAAGGTGAAATTAAAGGCTTATTACAATTTATTGACAGCTGTGATACCTTGCAGCCACATGTGACACAATTGTCATGCAGGCGGTCATGATGTCACCCTAGCTGAATTCTGGGGATCTGATTTATGCCTTTTGTATGGCAGACATCATCTTTATGTCAAACTTAGAAATTCTACATTTCTTACTATTTTTAAAGAAAAAGAGATTCTGGACCCTGCCAGGGAGAAGTTACTACTTTTAAGATGAAAGCAGGATTCTGATTTCTTTAGCACTGAGGAACTCCTGTTCCCCCCACCTTTTTTTTTTTTTTTTTTTTTTTTGCTGTTCCCTTTTCTTAAGCTTTTCTTTCAAACTGTAACTGATCCATACATGGGTGATGGTCCTAGGGTGTTAGGAGACCACTACTGCATATATGATGCTTGCTGGTTCAGTGCATGTGGACCCCATATTCATCTTTTGTGTCTTTTAACCTTTTAATTAGAAGTTATTTGTCCAGGAATGTTTTGCTTTATGTGGCGAAGCATTAAAAGGTAAACCAAAACTACCTTCCACTTTTCAAGTTTTTTGTCCAAGTCTATTCAAGCACTTCCAGTACAGAGCCTTAATGGAAAAGGTCTCCCCCTCCACTGTTTCCTGTGGGTTTAGACTCCGAGGGTGAAGATGTAGAGCAAGAGGTTTAATTCTGCTCTGTCCCATACGGATCAAATCCAAAAGCTGCATAGGTATATATCTCTGTCAAGGTGCTCTCTGTTTAGACCTATGAATGGTGACTAGTCAAGGATGCCTGTCAGTTTTTCTTGTTTGTTTTTTTTGTATTTTTCAACTGGGGTGGGGCACTGATCTACATGGACCTTTTTCACAATCTGCTCTGAAGCAAACTCTGGTTACGTGACATTTTCAGAGTCGCACAGTAGGCAAGTGGAGGCTGAGGGAATTAAACCTTAGACTATAAGAAGTGGCTTGTTAATTGCTCATAGCTTTAATCCTGTATGCTAACTGCCGGATTAATATATTTCCATTGTAAGAATATATCATAAATCAGCAGATTCAGGGGCAGACACAGTGTCAAGTGACCTCTTTGTTTTTGTCGCATTCTCCTTTATGAACCTGTTTCAAATATCTAACCATATTTTTTTTTTTCCCTGCCTCGTTTCTAGGGGCATTTGTATTTAGCTCTGATTGGAGAGTTGCCTTATTTAGTCACACACTGTTAGAAATAAAAATGAGTATTCCAACAGTAGAGGTCTGGCTTTTTTTTTTTTTTTTTTGGAAGGGGGGTATTTTAGTGAAAAATGTGAAATCCACCCTGATATCAAGGAAACAGAAATTTGTTGGAACCATCATCAACTCCTTCATTCATTTTGCTTATGAGAAGGCAGGATTCAGTCAGTGCAAGAGGTGCTGAAGAGAACAGTATGCATGTCTTTTCAGACAACTGGTAAATCCTTAGAATTCTGGGATTTATGTCAGCCTTCATCTTGTTATATATAATGCTATACTGCATATAAGGAAGACACACTGGTAGCTTAAAATCTCTAGACCTAGGTAGACTACTCATTGGAACTCCAGCTCCCCTTTATTCCAGAAATATAAAAAAAATAATGGCTGCCCTAGTTGCCAATGATAAACTTCAAGAAATCTGTTTTTGTCAACCATCTACATAAGTCTTTAATGTTGGTGCCTCATCCCTGGGTTGGGGATCTTACTTTTGGCATGCAAGTACAGGGGGACTTTTCATTCTCATGGACTGGGACATAAATTTGAAGGAGAGAATGGCACTTATCTTGGCAGTTGAGCAACTAGGCCCAAATTTGAACCCAGGCACCTTCTACTAAGTATAGACCACGTTCATGCAATACATAAGTAGGGGGACACAGTCCTGCCCAGTTCTGCAGACTGTCTGTGCAGCTGTGCAATATGGCATTGGGAAGGGAGCTTTATTTTCAGATCTCCCTTTCCAGATTAGAGAAACAATAATGCAGACCTACTCAGAAGTTACTTGGGACTCAAAACATGACCAGATGTTAAATAAATATCCCTTTATAATGCTGAGAGTGCAGTATAAGCAATCAAAGCTGCATCTGTTCACCTTCACCACCAACGCAAAGGTAAATTAATTTGTATGGAATCAGGACGTTGTTTACATTGATTAGACAAAGGGTCTTTTATATGCTTTATTGGTAGCTTTCTTCAACCTTTGCCCCAGCATTAAGATAAAATAGTTTGTTTGGAATAGGGATATCCAGTGTACAGATTGGATAGCGGGCTCTTCTTTATACTTTCTCTAGCGTCTTTCATTGAAGTGGTTCAAGCAAAAGTGGGAAGTGCAGACCTAATCCTATTAGCTGCTTGTTGGTCCAGAATGTACTCATTATTTGACTAAATTTGAGAGTAATTTTACCAGGTAAAATTATACTCATCTCTTCTCGGCCCATGGTGGTGGTGGAGAGTAGGCCTTGTTCATATCCCCGATCCTCACGTTTCTCAAGCTGCCTGCCCAAATGGATATACATCTAATTCCAGTTTTCCTGAGGGTAGTATACAGTTTGTTGGAGGACAGAAGGCCTACAAAAAACTTGACCCATCCAGTGAGATTTGGGTTTCCTAATGGTGCTTGCCTAAGAGTATAATCTTTCAACTGCCTGTTTGGCCACCAGCCTTTTAAAGAGTTTCTGGCACACCTGCTCTCCACACACTTGGTGTACTTCTCCAGCATGGGTGCATGTTTTAGCTTCAGCACCATCATTTCCAGGGTTCTCTTTTTTTTTTCCTGTGTAGCTTTTTTTCCTGTGTAGCAGTAGAGCAGTTTGGGGGTGGGGGGGTTGCATCAGAAAAACATTTTCCCCTGCAGTCTGGGATCTTTACTTTTGAAAAACTGACTCGCCTACTGTGTGAGCTAGTAATATTGGTAGAGTTCAAGCTTTTCTTTTGGAGGGCTATTCTGGTAAAACAGTCTTATCAAAAGAGTGTCAGAAGTCCAGGCTGTGAAGTGTATATAACCTTACACTGTTTTCCACAGGGATCTGGTTTCTTGGAAGATTAGATTTACTGTTATTCCGAAATGTGTCTCAGCTGTGTTACTCAGCCAGGCCATCCGAATCACTGTTTGTACAAGTCCAAGGCATAAAAGGGGAGAGGATCTTGAATAACATGAACAATCACAGGTATAGGTTCATAGGTTATATAGGTGCATAGGTTAGTACAAAGCTAACTGCCCTTGCGAGCCATTTTAAGCCTAACCAATTATCCCATGTGAGACTTGAACCCTGCACCTTGTGTTTGCAAGGCAAACACCTTAACCATTAGGCCACCCTCCCAGTTTAGGTATTGCTGTCAGAAGACAATCTGTTCGTGCTCTTCACAGAAAATGGAAAGAATCTGTCTGTGGTGAGTCAAATGTTGATTAAAGGATTAACTGCATTGTTTTCTTATATGACAAATTTAGGAAATACCTACCTGAAAACATTAGGGCCTTGTATATGAGGGATGCAGCTGCAAAAGTTTCTCCTTTAAAATGTCCTTAAAAGCAAAACTTAAAACATCTAATGGCATTTATGGATGCGTAAAACAGGAAAAATATTCTAAAACAAATTTGGCAACACCACAAGTTCAGCTGAATAGAAAATTCTATTTTTTTTTTGGAGTTGTCTAAACTGTTGTTGATATTTTTTTTCTAAAATGTTTCTAAGCAACATGTCTATGAGGGAGCTGCACAAAAGACCGCGTACATAACAAGTAGACATTACACAATGGATGTTCTTTCTGGGGCCATGGATGGCTTTGCTGTAGCTGTCCTTTCAGGTTCTTTTACAGAGTCCCTTGTTCTGGACTGAGCCTCTCCATGTATTACTGTCATCGCTGCATATCAAAGACCTAGATATTCTTGTACACTGAGTAGCCAGCCTCACACAATGATAAGAAATTGAAAAATGATTCTAAATAAATTATATTTGATAATACTTTTCTTACAAGCCAAGTTCTCATAATTAACTTTTGAAACTTAATGGTTAAAAACATCATTGTTAAAGGAGGAGCCATTACCTCTGGCTCTACCACCTTTTTTTATACAACTTTTTTATGTAAGAAATGCATACTGAATTGGTACTTAAAGATGCAATTGTTACTGAACTTTATTTCAGAATTTGTGAAGCATTCTAGTCTAGCCTACTGTGTGTGCCATATTTGTTACTGATAACATCAACTGCATTCCCAGCTTCAAGGTATTTGTAAAGTGGAACGGTAAACCTTTCCTAGGGCAACATATGTTTCAATGCTTCTTTAAACAGAAATATGCACATTACGAATGTAGCTGAAATGTTTTTTCATATGTATGTGCATAATTAAGCCACATATTTACTGTAATCCATTTGTTTTATGTTAGTGATTTGATTTAAATCATGTAGTCTCCAGACATTCTCTGGCACTATTGTGTGTAGTTTAACATTATCAGATGCATCATACTGACAGACCTGTTCTCTTAGTTAAGAAAGCAAAAATGATTAAGGAGCCTTGAATGCCGTCTGTAGACAATTAAGATGTTTTGCTACACTGTTCATTAGATGAGACATTTTTTGAGGTTGCCAGAATATACTGACAGTTCCTCAGGATAAAAGGCATTGTCAGTAACTTGCTGAACTCTGGCTCAGTTTGCGCTGGAATTTTTTACAGCTGCAGTGAGAATATTTGATTATTCAGTACAGTAACTGTCCTTTACACTTTTACTTGTATCATTACCAGAAAGCAGAACTGTATAAAAGTGGATGATAGTAAATACTTTAAGCCTGCAGTAATTTGATAGAACTGAGACACAGATTACGTGGCTGTTCTAAATTGTAGGTTTATGTTGTTTATTCGCTGTTATGGACTGACATCTCATCCAAGGTGTATTCTGTCTTGCACCCTTTTATTTCCAGGCTAAGTTCTGGCTCACTCCAGAGCTGACATTCATAATGGATGGATGGTGCTAGAGCATGTGCTTACGCAAAACACTGGAATGGTTTTTAAAGTCACTGTTTGCCATATGCTTAGTTTCATCATGAGAACACTATATGCTTGTAGTTTAATCTTCTTTTCTGCCAAACGTTACATTGCTGAGTGATATAACCCGGTAAGTAATTCATCATGCCTTTCAGGAAAGTAGGTTTGAATTTATTAGTTTGGCCTTCATTGGTTGCAGCTGCTTATGGAGTAGGTACCAGGAAGCTCTGCATGGCTTTTGTCATTGTGCTACACAGAAGTTAATCGACAAGTATAGTAGCCCAGGGTTGTGTGCAGAGGTGAAAAATGTATACTCCTCTGGAAACATGAGAGAACTTGGAGGGTATTAACTGGTAGAGGGTGTTCTAAATAAAAGAGAGTAACTAGCAGAATGCCTTTTTGGTAACTGCACATAGAGTCAGCAACAGAGGTTAACACACAAGTAGGAGGTGGACAGGGAAGAATAATTAGTGGTAGAAGATTAGTTCAGATTTGGAACTGAAGTTTATGCATGAGTGTGTAAAGTTGTGCACTTTGGTGCTAGCAGCAGTGTCATAAGGAGTGAGTAGTGTTTTGTACTGTACAGTGAGAGTTCTCTGCTCTCGAATTGTGGTACTACCATGTCAGGTAAAAATTAAGTGTACATCATAGGGGACATTTCTGCTATTGTCTTTTAAGTGTGTACAATTAGTAGGGTATTGATGTACCTGCATAGTGTCTGAGAAGTAATGATTTAGTTACCAACATTTTTCTTTACTACCTGCTTTATCCTATTCAAGGTACAGGGGAGGTGGAACCTATCCCTATGCTCACTGGGTAGACACACACACACACACACACACACACACACACACACACACACACACACACACACACACACACACACAAAATGGCATTTTAAAGGGCTGAAAGTTCATCTAACTGTATATTTTTGGGATGCAGGAGGAAACTGGAGTATCCTGCAAAAACTCAGGCAGAGTGATAAGACAGCATTACAAACTGTCACACCACTGTACTGCCAAACTATATATATATATATATATATATATATATATATATATATATATATATATATGGGGGAAGGCCTTATATTTTTTAAGAAGAGCCAAGCCAGAGCCGAGCCAAGTGTCTGGCTAGACTCTTAGCTGAGCCAGAGCAGACAATCGCAGCAGTAACTCTGTTAAAAAAGGCAATTATTTAAGTAACAAAAAAAAATACTACAGTTACAGCCAAACAAACATTGACATTGTCTGCATCACTGAAATGAATGAATGCTGATGATAAGCTGATCACACTTCCTAACAGCTTGCACCTAGGCACCTCCTTCACTGTGACCAAGCTACAGGTCTGCTGACAAAGAAAACTGGGAAAAAAATATAATAACTAATAGCATACAAGTACACCACTCTGCATGCAGGAACAGGAATGTTGCCCTTGCCTGTGAAAATATTTCTTTGTTTTTCCCTTTTGGTCTAATGATGATTTAGTGCACAGTAATTCAACCACACTTTGCAAGAAATAGTCAAACAACACCAAAGTAAAAACTAGATACAGTGGCTAGATGGAACAACAAAAGCCTTGTAAAATTATGGCTTTTGTTAGCTTTATTTAAGTTCCCTTAAGACAACCCACAGTAATAAAAAAAAAAAAAATCTGTATTCTTAATAACCTATTTGGGTACAAAATGAACACACCGTCCCACTGGACTGTGCCCTACTGAGAAGGTACCCCAACTCTGACGTTGCCACAAAATATAATAATGACAGCCTTTACTCTTTGGTGGATACTGCCCTCCAACAAAGTGTATTAGCCATAACTGCCCTTTGTTTTCATATATTTGATTCCCCCCAAAATGATAGTACCTTTTTGTACACTAATTTCTTACTGAGAAAGGAATGAAAAATGTAAGAACTATAATAACATTTTGCTATTTTAACTTGTGATTGGTAAACTAATACACTGCCCCCAACAAGTAATAACACTCTTATTTGCCAGCAGTAGTTAAATGATGGCCTTGTGCTTTCATGTATAAAATGCCTCCACCTGCCCCATTCCCCATAAAGGGAGCCCAGTTCTCTGCATGTCTAATGCTTGGTGGTGAGGAGAGTGAAAGAAAAAAGAAACTACTGCGATAATTTAGCAGTTTCAGCATGTTGCTCTAGAAAAACACGTTTACTCGCCCCCAAACACACACTAAGCACCTCTTGGAGATTTGCTGCATTGAGAGACTGGGACTTGCATCACCAAGAAAAAGAAACGCAAGATAATTCTGCCTATGCTGTCCTTAGCATTTGAAGTGCTTTCGAAGCTCGTGCTTTTCAAGCTCTCCTGATCTTTCTCTGACTGAAACAGGCTCCTCCCCCTCCATGGAAACACGCAAGCACTCTGGTGTAAAACAAGTAGTGCACTCCCATCCTAAAAATGAGCTACAAATCTTTTTGTAAAAGAATTGCCAACTACGATGTCATGTAATAGCTGTCTCCCATGAAAAATGTTCAAGTCGTATTCTTTTTCAGAACTGTGGCATGTGGCACCACCCTTCTCAGTATAACAGCCAATTCGTAAATATGCAAACCTGACCTAACAGAAAGCACTCCCAGCCTGCTGGTCTGGTCTGAGTCAACAGTCAGCAGTTACTCAAAAAAAAAAAAAAAAAAACACTTGTGATTGTGGCTCAGCTCTTTCTTGTCTCTTTAACCTGCTGGATCATGAGCCAGAGCCAAGCTTGCCCCGGCTCTGGCTTGCCCACTTCATATGTATATTAAAGTTTATGTATAAAGAATACATTGGTATTCCTTTCTGGCTTTTCCTTTTTATTGTCTGTCTGATATTTACTGCATTATTTTGATTGCTGTTTTACTAGTCATAGTATGCACTGAGTTAAGTGTTTCCCTAAGTCACTTTGTCTTTTGATATGTCCATATCCAATGAGTTTATGACTTACCAGTCTGACACACAGTATTTTAATGTCACATTTGTAATAAGCATTTAAGGTTGTCACACTTATAACACATATGTAATAACTTGCGTTAAGGTGGTGTAAGGAAAACACATTGGTTATTTGCTGCATTTTTTACCATTAGCAGCATGTTGTACTAAAAGTTTAAAACCATTCCAGTTAAACATTGAAAGAGAACATGATATGCCAGTCTTCCCCCATACCCACCCTTTTAATGCTTTATATTAGAGTACCCATATCCAGCACTGGGTGACCTAGACAGTCATCTAGGGCACGCTGGCTGTGAGAGGGCCTGCTCGCATCGGACTGTCGCATTTACTTTTTTATTGTTTTTTTTGTTTTTTTTTAAGGGTGCTCTTCTTTAAGATCTTCATTTGTGTATGGTTGCACACACCTGTTGTGTCTGTACGTGCAGTTGTTGCACAGACCTGTTGTTTCTTTCTTTCCACTTTCTGCGTGATCATTGCACAGACCTGTTTCTTTCATTCCATGTTCTGCACATGCAGAATTTAAGTACAAAAACCATGGAACATGGTCCCCGGACAAAACCTTGATTCTACAGCATGGACAGGCAAGTAAGGTAAGGGGGGGGGGGTTGGGGGTTTTGTGCGTGTGCATGTGTGTGTGTGTATGTATGTATGTATGTAAAATGCACTAGTTAGGGATAGAAGGTGGTTAGTTAATTTGCTCAAGCTCAAACACTGTACCTTAGTTACAGGGAACAAGAGCCTAAATTCTCTACCCCCACTATGAAGCTGGTAAAAAATTGAGTTTCAAGTGTATTTTCAAGGAATTGGGAGTTTCAGGTTCATTTTCAAGGACCCGAGTTTCTGGTACATTTCTCAAACAACTGGGTTTCAAGTGCATTTTAAAATAATGGTAAGCTTCACAGGAAGTCTAATGCTGCTCTTGCTAAGTATGTTTGCAATGTGCAGTTGTTTTGTTTACAAAATGGTGTCACTATTGTGCTACAGAATTTAAAAGTATTGTTAGTAGCACAAGAGGTAGCATACTTGCTTTCTGTTGCAGAAGGCTGTGGGTTCTACTCCTAGTCCTACATCATGTAGATGGATTGCTGATACTGTGTTATACTTTAAGGTTGGGGTGGGGTGCTGCAGTCCTGCATATATCACCCTGTGGATGAGATGCCTACTAACTGTAACCCTATTGTCAGTTTGCCATCCATTCCCTATTGCAATATTACCAGCTTACCATTTTTGCCCATTCACTCCAGTGGAAGAAGTTTGTACTGTAACTTCCAATGGGCAGAGCCTAAGCTTTTTGACAGAATCAAATTGTTCTCACATTTCAAACAAATGTTCATATCTCTGGGACCATAGGGGTTATGAAAGAATTATAAATGGCAAACTCTTCAGCACAAATTATTTTTGTAGTGGTAGTATTCTTAGGTCTTAAACTGAATTTTTGTAAGTCACAACAAACATAGTAACTATTACATTTGTGATATTTTGTAAACAGTTTACAATATCTCAGCAACCACTCAAGTTACACACATACTGTGGACATCATTTAATTCATTCAGCTGAGATCTTTCATATGAGGCCAAGGAGTTCTGTCTGTGTTACTTGGTTGTTGAGATATTTAGAAAAATGTAAAAATTATATTAAAATAAATTAGTATAATAAAAACAACAGTTAATATTTATTTATCTGCACTAGACAGAAGTCAAATAATAATGCAGTTGAAAAAACAACTAAAAAACCACCAAGTTAAAACCTTAGAAATTGAAGCACCGAACAAGTGAAAATGTTCCAAAGTGGCTGTTATTGGAACATTTTCGCTTGTTCGGTGCTTCAAAATAATGCAGTTGAGTTTGCCATTATGAAAGCTTTAAGATGAAGTCTTTTAAAACGTTGTACATAGCACAGTTTTGGAATTACTGATGCAAATATGAACAAGCAATATTTGACTCCTAGAGGCGTCAGTAGGAGTTAACTGCAGATGCACATGGAGGCGTCACTTGGATGTAATGTGTATAACATAGGCAAGTTATTCTTCAAGGGCAGCAGGCACTGAATTTGTAGATGAAACACTGAAATATAAAGTCATTTGCTAACAGCAACCTCTTCATTGGTTACATATGTCTTTGATGTGGAATTATTTGGGTGACTTTTACTTCTGCAGATATTGTGCATATTGACTGATATTGGTGGACTGCAGTGACAGAAATTTGAGTGGCCTTTTATGGTTGAAATGTTCTGAATTGGGCAGTTTTGTCACTATTCATTCATATGTCTTGTTTCATTGCTGACTGGAAAAATGTTCAAACTTCAAATTTAAAACACCCTCTAAGAAGTGGTGCTGTATTAAGAATATAATTTAGTATAATCAGGAAGGTGAATCAAATAACACATGTATGTATGCATGGTCCTAAAAATGTGTGCAGGGGGCCTATGGTTTGAAAACAGCCCAAAGGTAAACTTTATCTGCCACTGGCCAGGTGCATTTTCTTAAATGTGGGTTTTAGTGTGAGTTTCAAGGGTGGAGAAGTTTCAATGCGAAGTATGTTTTCGTTGTGAGACTATTGCTTTGTTTAACAAATTTCTGTCAGTGTTTGTGCTATAACAGTTGAAATAAAAGTATTAAATTAAATCCAAATATTTGTAATCATTGTATAAATAAAGCGGAAAACAGTTATGCACACTGAGAGGTTTGAACAATGTTTGTGTTAACTGCTGGGAAATAGCCAAGTAATGGGACACTGAAATGGCTGCGGGATGGGGGGTGGAGGAGGTGTTTGTGGGGCCTGATTCATTGACCTGACTAGGGTCCCATTTGACTATGATCTTGTTACTGGGTAGTGTTGCCCTAGACACCAGTAATTGCATTACAGTTCCAAAACTACAGGATAAATTCACCTCTGCCTTTCTGAGTTCATTCAGCTTTTCTGGAGCTAGGCATTGCATAATTATATGTTTACCTTGAACTGCTAGTAAGATTTTACTTGGAACTGGATGTGAATTTGATGAAATCTTAATTAGTTAGCAGTTCTTAGATGATCAATTAATTTAAAAGTAGCGTCGCACTGTCATTTTGTTATACTGTTTACACAGTGCATTTCCCAAAAAGGGAAAAAGCCCGCTACTTCACACATGGAAGAAAAAAAAATCAGCAAAAACTTGGCAAACTGGCTTGCCCTAAATTTCCTTTTCTTTAATCAAGGAGATATGAGAGTGGGAGGAGGAGGAAGGAAATAATGTTTTGTACAGGACCCTGAGCGACCTGTGAACGTCATCCAGTAGGTTGTGTAAGTTTCTTCACTTACCGTAGCAAAAAAGTCTGAATATCTATGTTTTTATCTATAGTAGCTGTATCAAATCTATCTGCATGTATTATATGCGAGTGTGTGTGTGTGTGTGTGTGTATATATATATATATATATATATATATATATATATATATATATATATATATGTATATGTATATAAATATAAAATACATGCGTATGTGTCTTTGTTTTTATGCCTATGTGTTTACATATATGACTGAAATTGCTTTCATTGAATCCCGAAATATTGACCACAGTTCAACAAACCTAGGAATAAGTTTTAATATGGGCTTTTAAATGGGCTCTGCAGAGGTACAAGGCCATTTCTTCCCTACTCACCTGTAGTCAGTGTATTTTGCTTCAGTCAATTGTGATCAACAAAATATGATTTGACCACAGTTCACTCAGTGAAGCTACTCCCAAGTATGTACAGTAAACTCTCAGTTAACTGGCACCCATGGGGATTGGTAGATGCTGGTTAACTGTAGATGTTCTTCATCTCACATTGCTGCAGTCCTTACACTTGGGTAGTCCGCTGTCCTCGGTCGGCCCGAATATCAAAGTATAAGGCTGACGTCGGTCAAGGCGCATTTGACTGACATCAGGACGTCAGGGTACAAATGCGCATGACCAACGTCATATCCTCAGTCTTTTTTGCCGCATGGTCCGATGCAGAAGCAGCATTGCAAGTGCCGGTTGGCGTTCTGAGATTTTTCGATTTCGAAGTTTCAGACTGAGTTCAAAGTTGGCTAAGTACCCCGTTGGGGAATATTTTAGTTTTTCTTGCCTCAGTGATTTACGGATGTCAGAAAAAGTCAATAATTGCATTTCTTGTGGGAAACAGATACCGCATAGAGATTATCATACTTTGTGTATTCCTTGCTTAGGGCCTGAGCACGACGTTGTTGGCTGTCGCTCTTGTGCTAGATTCAATAAACGCACTATAAAGAGAAGGTTGGATTGTGCCAGGTTAGTCTTTGGGAAGCGGTGCAATTATAAAATGCCGTCGGATGCTCCGACGCCCGCTTCTTCGAAGAAGCGCAAGGACAAAGCAGTTAAGCCTAGGCTAGAAGAACCGTCTGTACTGGACGCCGGTTCTTTAGAGGTGTCGATGGAGCCGGTGGCTCCACCGGAGGTTTCTTTGTGTTCCCAGGGTGAGACTTTATTATTGCAAGATGTGGCCTCTCAGGAGGCAGGTCAGGCTGAGGGGGCTTCTCAGGTTACTATACTCCCCTCCCTTCCTAGGGTGGCTAGGCCCTCTCCTTCTGTTTCAAAAGCTTCTCCCAGGGGCAGGCCAGGTTTAGCTTCTGTTGGTGTTACCCCTAGCTCTTCAGGAACTGTGCCCAAGAAGCATATGCTTAAAATGGCAGAAGATTTGATTACTTTGATTAGGGGTTCTATGCCCCCTCCTGATAAGAGACCTAGGGTGGAGCCTGAGCTAGGGAGTTTTGAGCAGGCTTCGGATGTTTCAGAGTCTTCGGCTGAAGACTTGCAGGAGTACTCTCCTTATTCTGATTCTGATGTGGATGATTCTACTCCTTCTGCTTCTCCTCCTGAGGATTTTTCTTTTACAGAAACTCTTCATTCCATGAGGGAGCATTTTAAGTGGGAAGGTCAGGACTTCTCTGATTCCAGGAAAAGGCTTAGGGAATTTTTGTTTTTACCCCAGCATAGGCCTTTGGCTATACCTCCTGTTTTGGATGTAGTGGAAGATGTTACAGAGGCTTCTCTTAATCCTGATTCTTTGCCTCCTGCTCCTGTTAAACCGGATAGGTATTACAGGGTGCCTGAAGCTCATAAGTATCTTTTTAAGAGTCCTAGGGCAGACCCAGAAACTGTTAGCCAGGGGCCTAAAGGTGTTAAGGCTTCTGTTGTTAAGAATCCGGTTCCTGCAGACAAAGAGGCTAGGGCCTTGGATAGATGGGGAAAGAAAGTTTATACTTCTTCCACTCTTGCTATGAGGGCTTTGAATTGCCAGTTTCACATGTTGAAATACCAAAACTATCTCCTTTCACAATTAAAGTCTAAGGTTGATGCTCTGGCAGTAGGTATTGATTGTAAAGAGTTGCAAGATTTAGTACATGTTTCTGAACAGGTGGGTAAGCATTCTTTGCAATGTGGTTTTGATGCTGTACAGGCCTCGTCTAGGGTGGCTGCCACTGGGTCAGTTCTTCGCAGGCACGCCTGGCTGAGGGATCAAAATTTATCTGAACATGTTAAAACAAGGATTTTAGATGCTCCTTTGCAATCTGATGTGTTGTTTGGTCCTCCTGTTGAGGCAGTTTTAAAGAAAATGGAAGACAAGGCTAAGTCTATGCAGACTGTTAAAGATTTTTTGCAGGTCCAGCCTCCAAAGTTTAGTAGAAATTGGCCTACTAAGGGGTGGACGTATCCTTCTTATGATTCCCAGTCTAGGGGTAGATCTAGACGTGGTAGGGGCAGAGCTCAGGGCACTTTCAGGCCTAGAACAGGGAGTTCTCCTGCACAGTCTTCGGGTGAGGGTAGGGGTCAGTCCTTTTGTAAACAGACCCAATGACCTACCTTTTCAGCTGCCAGAGCCTTCTCGTCTGGCAGCACCTTTGGGAGGAAGGTTGGCACTTTTCAAAGAAAATTGGAGTTTAATTACCCAAGACAGATGGGTATTGGATATCATACACCACGGTTACAGGTTTTATTTCCATACCTTGCCTCCTTTCAAAGGCATGCCAGACGTTCCTCCTCAACAAAGAATAGAGGCTCACAAGCAAGTTTCTCTGTTACTCCAAATAGGGGCCATACAGCCGGTCCCTATGCCAGAAGTGGGCCTAGGATTTTATTCTCGCCTATTCCTAGTACCAAAGAAGGGGAACACGTGGAGACCAATTTTGGATTTATCTACCCTCAACACTTATCTGGACATTCCCAAGTTCAAAATGTTGACGTTACAGCAGCTTTTACCTCTGCTGGGCAAAGATCATTGGATGGTAACTTTGGATCTCAAGGAGGCTTACCTTCATGTTCCTATCAGACTGAGTTGCAGGAAGTATCTGCGTTTTCGAGCTGGGACTTCTCACTATCAGTTCTCTGCATTGCCCTTTGGCTTATCTACTGCACCCAGAGTGTTCACGAATGTTCTGGCTCCAGTGATAGCTTTCTTCAGGCTAAAAGGAATACAGATCTATCCTTATTTGGACGACTGCCTGATTCTGGCTCAAGGAAGGGAAGAGCTTCTTCATCATTTGGAATATGTGATAGCAGTGCTAAGATGCCTGGGGTATTCTGTGAACGAAATAAAGTCCAGTCTAGTACCCTCTCAGGACATGTGCTTTCTGGGTGTGAGACTGAATACAGCATCCCAGATGGCCTTTTTAACCCCGGACAAACAAAAGAGTCTATCCCTTTACTTCCATCAACTATCTCATCAGTCCGGGCTGACTGCAAGGACAGTCCTTCAAGCCTTAGGGTTCATGGCATCTTGTATTCTGGTGCTTCCCAATGCCAAACTGCATATGAGGAAGCTGCAATGGTATCTCAAAAATGTATGGACACAGCACTGCCAGGATCTGGACACTGTCATTCAAATAATACCTTGCATTCAAAAGGAATTTTTGTGGTGGGCTCAGGAATGTCACCTAAACAAGGGACTCTCTGTGACCCGGCCAGAGGCGAGTCAGATTTTAACGACAGATGCCTCAGACAAAGCTTGGGGAGCTCATCTAAATGGAAAGTGGATACAAGACAAGTGGCCTGCCAGACTACAACATCTACGTATCAACATGAAGGAGATGTTAGCAGTCCAGTTTGCATTAATAGCTTTCAAGGAATTACTTCTTCCAGGGCAGGTGTTGATTCTAACAGACAACACAACTGTCATGTGGTACATCAACAAGCAAGGGGAACATTCTTATCCTCTATGCAGGCAAGCAATGATTTTGTGGGAGACTGCTCTCAGTTTACAGCTCAATCTTCAGGCAAGGTTTCTGCCAGGAGCACAGAACTCCTTAGCAGATGTGTTGAGCAGGCAATTATGGATCCCCACGAGTGGAAATTGGATCCTCATGTATTTCAGAAATTGACAGTGTCATGGGGAACTCCAGACATAGATCTGTTCGCTTCTCCACTAAACCATCAGCTGCCAAAGTTTTGCACAAAAGGTTTCATCCCACAGCTTGGAGAGTGGATGCTCTTTCTTTCAATTGGAGCAATCTTCATGTGTATGCCTTTCCACCTCTGCCTCTCCTCCCAAAGGTACTTCTAAAGGTCAGACAGGACAAGCCAAGGATGATTTTAATAGCTCCGGATTGGCCTCGACAGCACTGGTACCCATTACTGAGAAGTCTGGTACGGAAGCCTCCATGGCCTTTGCCTTCGATTCCACACCTGTTGTCACAGGAGGACAGCCATTTGCTCAATGTCAAGCTTCACTCTCTGCACCTAACAGCCTGGCATATTCTGTTTTGAACCATAGTGGGCCTCCACTTCCTCAGCAAGTTTTGAATGTTATTTTGGAAGCTAGAAGGCCTAGTACAAGGAAAGTGTACGCAGACAAATGGAAGAGATTTTTATTTTGGAGTGCAGCAAAAGATTTTGATGTTTCTGAGCCTAATTTGTGTGTGGCTCTTCAATATCTTACTGAGTTACTAGACAAAGGTTTGTCTTTCTCTTCTATTAAAGTTCATGCTGCAGCAATTTCGGCTCACTATGATTGCGACCCACCATTGTTTTCTCATCCTTTGTTCAAGCAATTTCTTAGAGGGGCAAAGAATATAAGACCCCCACGAAGAGCTCCTACTCCTGCTTGGGATCTCAATTTTGTGTTGGAGAAACTCACTCTACAACCTTTTGAGCCTGCAGCTACTTCTGAGTTGAAATATTTGTCATGGAAGACTGCTTTTTGTTGGCCATTACCTCTGCAAGAAGGGTTTCTGAATTGCAGGCCCTTATGGCGGTTGAGCCTTTCTTGATTTTCCATAAGGATAGGGTATCATTACGTACTAATCCTTCCTTTATGCCTAAGGTGGTTTCTAGTGTGGCTTTAAACCAAACTATTCATTTGCCTACTTTTTATGCAAATCCCCAAAATAAAGGGGAAAAGATTTTGCACACTTTAGATGTACACAGGCAGTTGCGTTATTATTTGGACAGAACTAAATGGTTCAGGCAGTCTCAGCAGTTGTTTGTTTCTTTTGCTTTGAGTTCTCAGGGCAAGCCTGTGTCAAAACAAACTATTTCTAAGTGGATTGGGTTTTGCATTGCTTTCTGTTATTCCCATCATGGCAAGGAGATTCCAGCTGGGATTAGGCCTCATTCCACTAGGGCTACTGCCACTTCAACAGCTTTTTGAGGGAGTGGCAACCAAGGATATTTTGGAGGCAGCTACTTGGAGTTCAGTGCATACTTTCTCTAGGCATTATCACCTGCCACTTTACTCTAAATCCAGGGCTGGTTTTGCCACTGCTGTTTTGCAGGGCATTTTGGCAGCTCCTGCTTCCTTGTAGTTAGCCATCCTCCCTTACCTCTGCTTTGGGATTCTACCCAAGTGTAAGGACTGCAGCAATGTGAGATGAAGAACATAGTACAGTTTTGTACCTACCATAAATGTAGATGTTCGAGGATCCACATTGCTGCAGTCCAATTACCTCCCTCCTTCCCTCTGTAGTTAGAGGTGGTTGTGTGGGTTGGGTTGTACATATTGTGTATATTGTATATATTGTACATATAATTAGTGCAAGGGTGGTTGGTTGGTTGTTTGCTGTCTTTTGGTTTTGACCTTTATTTTTAGGGTCTTCTGACATCTGGGGCAAGAAAAGACTGAGGATATGACGTTGGTCATGCGCATTTGTACCCTGACGTCCTGATGTCAGTCAAATGCGCCTTGACCGACGTCAGCCTTATACTTTGATATTCGGGCCGACCGAGGACAGCGGACTACCCAAGTGTAAGGACTGCAGCAATGTGGATCCTCGAACATCTACATTTATGGTAGGTACAAAACTGTACTTTTCTGGTTGGTTGAGAGTTACTATTAAAAATAGGCCTGACTAATACTGTGCACTATATTATTTGTTTGGTTTGACTTGCTCTCGGGTTGGAGAGAGAGGGCATTTGTTCCTGTCTTCCCTTTTAAAACTCTAAAAATGTAAGGTATATTTTTGTAGGGGGAAAACAGAAAGTGCAAGACATGAAAATTATACTGTATTTCTTCGATATTTGTTTTTGCTGGTTGCTTGAGTTCCAGTTAACTGAGAGTTTGTGTGAGTGTGTGTGTGTGTGTGTGTGTGTGTGTGTGTGTTTGTATAATACACAGATATAAAATGCATGTAAATCTGTATTTTTGTATATAAATATTACATTTGTATAAATCTGTGTATGTGTGTGTGTGTTATTTAATGTAAAATATATAAGGTGTGTGCATATGGGTCTACTTCATAACATTGAGACCATAACATTGAAAACCCAAAACATTGAAAACTCAGAACATTGAAAGTGTGCTTCATAACATTGAAAACTACATTGCACTACAGTGGAAAAAAGTTAATTTCCTAACCTCAGTGTAGTGAGGTTAGGAAATTAACTTTTTTCCACTGTAGTGCAATTTTGGAGTTGGTATATTTAATTTACAGGGGTATGGGAGGGTGCAGGGGGGCTTGCCCCCCTGCAGAAACGTAGTAGAAAGTGTATTTGTTAGGCGTTGTTATAGGTGGAGAGGATGTTATTTACATATGCATTGTAGTTTTCAATGTTCTGAGTTTTCAATGTTTTTGGTTTTCAGTGTTTTGGGATTTAGATGTTTTGAAGTAGAACCATGCGTACATATGTATGTATGTATGTATGTGTGTGTGTGTGTTTTCTGTGTGTAAAATATATAAGGTGTGTGCGTATGTATGTATGTATGTATGTGTGTTTCCGTGTGTAAAATATATAAGGTGTGTATGTACGTATGTATGTGTGTGTGTTTCCGTGTGTAAAATATATAAGGTGTATACATGTATGTATGTATGTGTGTGTATGAAGCATTTATAGAATGACCTCAATCACACTCCAAGATAAGCCTTTCAACATTGAAGATGCCAAAGTGGTGGAAGTCAACCAGTATTATGAGGATATACACCATCTTCTGGATATAACACCAAAAAAAACTTTCAGAATCATCATGATTGGAGTGCTAAAGTTGGTAATCAAAGAACAACTGGAGTATTGGGAAAGTTTTCCCTTGGTGTACAAAATGAAGTGGTATATAGTGTAATAGAATTCTGGCAAGTAATTCACTTGTCATAGCAGACACTGTTTTTCAGTAGTCCTGGGCTGACTTTACATATTGATATCATCAGGCATTGGTACCAACATCAGATTGACTATGTACTTTGGAAGAGCACTATATAGTCAGCAAAATCAAGATCTGGAACTTTCAATGGCTTGAATCTCCATCATCTTACTACAAAGTTTAGAAATGAATTGAACAAAACATGAAAACCTCCAGCCAGCTAGATATGAGCTCAACAGTATTCTCTATGCTTATGTAGTTGAGGTGAAGAACATTGTGATCATACTTCTCAACCTGGAAACCATCAAAAACCTGGACAAAGGCCCATGAAAAAATAGGTACAAATCTGTACGCTGATTAGCATAAAATATGCATGCATAATTATGTAACCCCACCCACTCCAATGGAATTGTGGGGTACCAACTTTCAAACTCAAACTAAAGAACAGGCAACCAAAATATGGCCCCAGAGCCCCCTACAGCCATTCCAATGTCCCATTACTTGGCTATTTCACCCCATTTACCATAAACACTGTAATGTGCATGCTGCTTTACTTCTACAATGATTATTTGGATTTCATTTAAAACGTTTGTTTTACATTTTATAGCACAAACACTAATAGACATCTGCTAAACAAAGCAATACAGTCTCACAATGAAAATAAACTTAGCATTAAAGCCTCTCTGCCCTTGAAACTCACATTCATTGAAACAGAATTGAAACCCACATTCAAAGAAAATGCATCAGGCCAGTAGTGGATAAAGATTACCTTTGGGCTGTTTTCAAGTCATAGGTCCCTTGCACATGAAACATACATGTATTCTTTGATACACCTTCATCACTGTATTAAATTATATTCCTTGTATAATACAGAACACTTGTTACAGCGTGTTTTAAATTTATTGTTTTGAACACTTTTCCAGTAAGCAATGAAACAAAATGCATAAACCAATAATGACAAAACTGCCCAGTTCAGAACATTTCCATCATAAAAGTATTTTTCAAAAGCAAGTATTCTACCTGTTGTGGTACTAACAATGCAAGCAGACTTGGTATAAGCAGCACTAAACTTCTCTCAGCTCCATGTAAAATCCACTGGACACTCAACTATATCTCTCAACTTTGCAGCACAAGAAATCTGGAAAAAGCCAAAAATTTATTGGAGGGACAAAAGCCCAAAAACGATGGACACATTTTAAACATAGCTTGTATAATCCTGGAAAGTTGCTAGAATAAAATGTTGTTTTACCACCATGCATTTCCTGAAAGATAGGAAGACAAACTTAAATGGCTATCATTTCAGTGAATTCAGTTCTCCCCATAGCTCTCAACTTCTTTGCACAAAAAACCTGGACAAAGCCAATAATGGGGGAATATAGCCCCAAAATAGGGACAAGTTTCCAATATTGATCTTATAAACTTAGAAAATTGCTAGAATAAAAGGTTTTGTGTTACCATGTATTTTCTGAAGAATATGAAGTCTGAAATTCAAATGCCTGTCATTATTTAGTGAATTCAGTCCTCACTGATTTGCCACAAAATTCCAGAAAACCACAGATTTTCTGAGGAACAGAAAAAATATGAGGCAAAAATCTGGACAAAGTGGTGGTGGGTTGGTAACACACAGACACACACACACCTTCTTTAAGTTAATAACAAAACGCAGTATGAAACATCAGCTCCTTTTACAAACTGCCGCTAAAGTGTCACAGTGAAAGCTGCAATTCTGCTGTTAAGTAAACTCACCCTTCTGCCATTATCTAAATAGACTGCACAGAAAGCTTCTTTAAGTAAATAAACACATTGTGAAGCACCAGCTCCTTCTGCAAGGTGCTGTTACCTAAGTAGACTGCACAGAAAGCTTCTGCAAGCTGCCGTTACCTACCAGCCTGGTAAAATAAATGAAAGCAAGCCTAAGTAAAATAAAAGTAACACATTCACAGTGAAAGCTGTAAACACATACACACCCCTTCTGTAAGCTGCTGTTATGTAAAAGCTTCTGCAACTGCTAGCTGTTAAGTAAAATCAGCCGTTAAGTAAACTCAGCTCCTCCTGCAAGCTGCCTTTACATAAGTAGACTGCACAGAATGCTTCTACAAGCTGCCATTACCTACCAGTCTGGTAAAATAAAAGTAACATCTGGTAAAATAAAAGTAGCATAGTGAAGCAAAGTTTCTCTCACTTTTACCTGGAGAAGCTGAGCTGGGGAAGGGAAGAAAGATGTGCGTCCACAAGTTACTGAATGGCAGGCTGTCTTTTTTTCCTCGTGGAGCTGACGTAATTGAGCACACCTTTCATGTGATGACGTCAGGACTAAAAAAAAAATATAAAAAAAAAAGACCAGGAAATTCAGAAATTAAAGGGGCCACTCGGAAATTCATGGCACCCCATTATTTTACCCTCAAAATCATTATTTACCGAGGAATTTGGTACAGTTGAGAGGTATGAGTGTGATAGATAAAGTACCAGAAAAGCTATGCACAGAGATTTGGAATATTGTCCAGGAATGGCAATAAAAATATCCCAAATACAAAGACAATTAATTGTTGGACATGCCGCACTTAAAGAAATCCCAATCCCTCAGAGCCACACACTCCAGGGATCTCAACCTTGTCATCACAATGAACACAACATGCTGGAGGGATAGGTTCCTGACTCAGAGACTCCCCAGACTCTGGAATAGACTGCCCATACATGTCAGAGCGCCTCCTTGCCCCTCTTCAAAAGGAACCTTGATGATTGGATGGGAGATAGGAAATTCACCCCGGGGATCACGTCAGTCACCCTGCTAGACAAGGGTCCAGGGAAGTAAATAGTGTGGGGAGAAATAGCCAGGGAATTGTTATGGCTAGGCTTGTATAGGCCCTAGGGCCGATAGCCTAGTACCAACCTATGAACCTATAACCTGTAAGAAAACAATATTGTTGTCTGTAGAGGTTTTAGAAGTGACTGAGGAAATTAGGAGAGCAAAAAGCAATGGAGATAATGAAAATAAGAAAAATCAAATGTCACATTCCGGAGGAAGAACAGAGTCACAGATGTATTTAAATGAGCAGTGCAAAGGGCCCTGGAGACTCTAATAGGATGCGAAAGACAAGATCTTTTCACAAGATTATCCGTACAAAGCGAAACTTCCAAGTAAAAATGGCATTATAGAAGACAAGGATGGCAGAGAGTTAGCAGAATTTCCTAAAAAGTGGTGGTGGTGGTGGTAGGTATATGTAGAACTATATGAGACAGGTCCTAACATTGCTGATGCATGCAGTAATGTTTATTGATTTAGACAAAGATATCATGTAGAGTAAATTTAAATGAGCCCTAGAAAGCCTTCCCAGTAACAAGGTTGCAGGAAGTGAATTGCAGCTGAATTGTTTAAAGTCTTGCAAAATAATGCTGGTATAGTGTTCCTTACAGTTTGCCAGCAAGTTTGAAAGGCACAACATTGTCCATTGGATCGGAAAAAAGTCAGTTTATATTAATGTCTGAAGAAAAGGCATCATTATAGGGATCAAATTATCAAACAATTCTAGTTGGTTCACATGCTAGTAAGATTTTGCATAATATCTTGTAATCTGGACTCCAGCAGTATATAGACTGAGAACTACCAGATGTGCAAACTGGTTTTAGAAAAGGTTGAGGCTCCAGAGATCAACTTGCAAGCATCCACTAAGTAATAGAGCAAGGGAGTTCCAGAAACAGATTTACTTCCACTTCAGTGTTATTTTAAAGTCTTTGCCTCTGTTGTCTGTAACAAACAATGACATGTTCTTAGAGAAGTAGGGATGTTAGGTCCCCCTGAGGAATCTCTACGTAGACTAAGAAGCACCAGTTAGAACTGAATGTGTGCAGACTGCAGCAGGATTGGGAAATGACTGCTGCAAGGCTGTTTGTTACCTTACTTAATACATATGCTGAGCTTGTCATGTGAAATGCTGGTTAAATGAATCAGAAGTTAAAACTTCTCCCAGTAACTTGGATTCTAACAACCACAGTATGCTGTGATGGTATTACTCTGATGACTGAAAGCAAGGATGATTTGAAGAGCCTGGTGATGAAGGTAAAACTAGATAGTGCAAAATGTGGCATACTGCTCAGTATTAAAAATAAGTAAATACAAGGAAAATTATCCCATATAGCTCTGTCAGTACTTTACAGATAGATGGGAAAGAAATTGAGGCATTGACAGATCTTGTTTTCCTAGGCTCAAAGATCTTTGCAAATGGTGACTGCATCCATGGAATTAAAATACGATTGCTTCTTGAGAGCAGCTTTAGCAAATGTGTTAAACAGCAAAGGCATAATTTTATTAACAAATGCCCATATAGTGAAAGCTTTGGATTTTATAATAATAATAATAATAGTAGTAATGTATGGCTTTGCCTCAGCAAGTCAGTCTTTGAAGTGTGGAACTGGAAAAAAACTTTTGAGACTTTTATGTACTGCAAGTGAAGTTGGATAGGCCAATACAAAGAAAATAAACCTGGACTTTTCATTTCAAGGTCTTGAATTAAAAATAACTCTTGTGTACTTTGGCCACATAATGTAATGACAGGATCCACTGGTGAAGACACTGGTGCTGAGAAATCAAAAGCAAAAGAAAATGGGGACACAGTCTAAGATGGGATAGACACTGTTACTGAAGTAATGAATATGAATTTGCAAGAACCTGAGGAGCAGTTGTTGACAGGCATAGTATGCTGAAGTACATTGAGATTGCTGTGAGTTGGATTAAACTAAAATAGCAGCATAGCATATATGTGTATATGTAGATGTGTGTGTGTGTGTGCATAGCTATCTATCAGTATAAATATATGTGTGTGTGTGTGTGTGTGTGTGTGTGTGTGTGTGTGTGTATATATATATATATATATATATATATATATATATATACACACATACATGTATACATGTGTGTTCCTCTATTTTTACAAACATCCATTTGGTTGACAAGTGATGTAGGTGGTGCCTAATATCGAATGTACGGATAGGCGAACATTCAAAATGTCAAAGGACTGTTTTGTTGTGAACAGCGAGTGGGGTTGGAAGGGTAAGAGTGTTTGTGTGTGTGCATCTGTCTGTCTTTCTGTAAGGAATAGGATTAGGATAGGTTGGGGGATATGTTTTGTATGTTTGCCTGCGAGTGTGTTATTTTAGGGTTAGGGTCAGGGTTGGGTATGAGGGTAGATGTAGTTTTGTTAGTGTTTGTGTGTCTTGTGTAGTGGCAGTGTTACAGGAAGGTTTATATTAAATTAAGGTGTAGTGTTAGGGTTAAGGGAAGGGGAAGCATTAGTGTTAGGGTTTGCTCCCATTACTAAGGTGGTGCAAGGAGCTAGTGTTATGGGGATATTCCAAAGCCACTGAGTCAGTCTTATGTATGTGAATTTGATATTTGATTATATAACTATCTCTGTTTATTGATTTGGACAAGAACTGAAGCACAACAGTTTGTTGCTGACACGCAGAGAGCATACTGACAAGAAAAGAAAACATGGAAAGTGCTAACTAATTGGAAAAAGTAAACAGATTCCTTTTTTAACCAAAATCCTAACACTGACTTCAACAACAGTGATAGTTTAAGGGAAAAGATTCTCTGTAAGGTAAGGTGTAGGGTTGGAGGCAGGGACAGGGTTAGTGTTAGCACACTTTGCCTCTATCCCCAACCCTGCACCTTACCTCTTGGAAAACCTTTTTCCCAACACTGCCACAAAAGAAGACACACACACACACACACACACACACACACACACACACACACACACACACACACACACACACACATACACTAGTAAAACTCTCCGCTTCTGTACCTATTACACTGACCCTATCCTGTAAACACTCCCACCTCTAATGCCAAAATGTTTGGTTTTGTATGTACACAAGGGTTTGATACAGGGCTTGTATTTATCTATTCTTTGTAAATCCTACATCGTGTCTTTGTAGGCTGGTAGAATTTATAACTGAATATGGAAAGGGTGACTAAATGCCTTGAAAGGCATTTTTCTATTACTAAGGTAATAGAAAAAAGAAATCTTCAGGTTCACCTTTGTATGATTTTGCAACTTGTCTTGGTCTTGATTCTTCAAGATGTGTAACTCAGGGAATCAGAAACAGAAAAAGAATATGTTCTAAGACCAAGAGTGCACTTTTTCCTGCTATGTGTTCTATAGTTACACAAGCAGCCATCTTTAGTGCTTTTACCTTACAGTGCCTACACCTTCCCGTCCTTTCAGAGAGACACAAACAGAGGCAAGTTCCCTTTGTCAGTTTGAGTGTTTATTTTTTTAGGTAGGGGATCTATGAGAAGAGTAGGGTAGAATGAGTAAAAGTCGAGAAAGGTGGTTGATTTTAATTTGCTTTTTATTTCTTTTAAATAATGTCTACATATAAATATATTAGAACAGTACAATTAGTTACCGATTGCTTAATGGAGGTAGACTGCTTATACTTCCCTGCATAACAGTCTAAATGCTTCTCTATTTTTAGTTCACAACCTGAATTAATTATATGTGTAGTACAGTTTGAGTTCTAGATTCAGTGTGTATAATGCTTTTCTTATTTTTATCAGTTTGCTGTGTCCTGTTACAGAAGGACAAAATGTTAGCATTGATCATAACTGTTTTAACTTGCTGTTCCTGATCTGGTGATAGAGGTATAAAGCCCTGACTATGGTGCAGGCAGCCAGAGTCTGACTTGTGGTTCAGGCTCTTGATGACACAGGCAAGCTTTCTGTTTTTGCAGCCGAAAGCCCTCCAGGTGTAGCATCTCTAAGCCACTGAGCACCTGGTTGCTTTGGGTCCCCCCCCCCCCACTTGTGCAAGAAAGGAATCCACTTAGTTCAGCTAAAAGCAAAGGAAACTAACCAGCAATCATCAAAATATAGACTGCAGCCCCAGATTTAATTTAGGGAACCTTGCTGTTGCCAATTATGTGTAGTAGCCACTGAGCACCTGTTCACTTTGCCCCCCCCCCCCCACTTGTGCGAGAAAGGACTCCACTCAGTCCAGCTAAAAGCAAAGGAAACTCTAACCAGCAATCATCAAAATATAGACTGCAGCCCCAGCTTTAATTCTGGGAACCTTGCTGTGGCCACCTATGTGTAGTAGCCACTGAGCATCTGGTTGCTTCGAGTCCCCTCCCACCACCACTTGTGCGAGAAAAGACTCCTCTCACTCCAGCAAAAAGCAAAGGAAACTCTTAACTAGCAATCATCAAAAAATAAAGACTGCAGCCCCAGCTTTAACTCTGGGAACCTTGCTGTTGCCACTTATGCGTATTGTAGGTGCCTGCTTTTGTGACTACTATTATGCCTTGTTAAAATCTGTTACAATCAGCTAGGGTACATACCCCAGGGGTGACAGCTGCAAACCTTCTTCCTCTTAGCCCACCCCCACCTGTTTCACTGTTGATACATTTTGCTTAACTTGTCTGTTTTATGTTAAAGTATTTTAGCCCCTCTCAATAGAGTCATAGTCTTCAGTCCCTCCCCCTCAATACTTATTATTCACTAATTACGTACTACCTGCTTTTCTGTCCCTTTTCAGCCAGCAGAGGGCTCCCCTTGAGTTACCTGCTCACTCAACTTACCTTACTGATTGCTTTTTTTCCTTCCTCTTGTGCTTTTTCCTTGCTGGGTCAACCTGCTCTGTTCACCATCGCTATGCTCGGGCTCACTCCACTCCCCTACCCTACCCCCATTCCCACCCATCCACCCCCACTTTCATTTCCTTTATACTTCTCTACTTTCCACCCCCTTCATTTCTAACCAATCCCCTCACCCTCCCAAGTCTCTTTTTCACCTCCCCTCCCATATACTGTAATCCCCTCCTACTGTACTATATTTCATATACCCTCCCCTAATCTCCTCCTCTCAAATCTGCCTTAGTCCCTTTCTCTGTCAATGACCTATCTCTCTTTAAACCTCCTACACCTTGCTGCTTCTACTAACATTCACCCAACTCTTCCCTACTATATCACCTCACCACCTTCTTATCCCCTTTCTCATCCTACTAGCACTATCTACTTCATACCATATACCTCTGCATTACATAGCATCAGCACCAACTCTCTCAAACCACCACCATCCACATAACTACCCTCACACACTTCTAATCTCTCCTCACCTATTTCCTATCTCTCCTGCCACCCACTATTCAATTAAGACTTATCCTAATGTGTCACTTTCCACATTTACAAAACCCATAACACGGTGTACACTTGGCCTACTCTCCTTACTGACTGATTTCACTGATACAATACTCCTGGATGGCAACATCCACCCCAACCCTGGACCACCCATCACCACCTCTTACAAGCAAACATCCCCCACCTCAACCCCCTCGACAATGCCCCATATCCACAGTCCATCTCCTAAATCCCTAAACATTTTCTCTCTAAATATACAAAGCATTGTTAACAAAACTACAGATTTACACTCATGGATTGACCTCAACTCCCCCCACATCTTAACCCTCTCAGAAACCTGGTTAAAACCTCACATCTCTAACTCAGAAATCCTTCCCCTGTCTACAATATCTTCCATGCAGCAGAGCAAATAAAAGAGGTGGAGATGTTGCTATCCTCTACTCCAAATAACTTACTCTGTCTCCCCACTCTCACTTTCCATACCTAAGTTTGCTCCTGCTGAAATACTAATAGCAAACTGTCATTGTATCCCCTATAAAAAATTTGCTATTGTATCCATCTACATCCCCCCCAGAGGACAACATCCTTGAAAACATTCTCTCCTGGCTCACCTTAAACATTCCTTATGAAACCTTTATACTTGGCGACATAAATATAGATTTGACCACTCTTTGTTCCTCATCTCCTAATCATAGTCTGAGTCTGTATGGCTTCTCCTACCTGGCACAACAGAAGCTGTGCTTCAGGATCTATCATAGACTGGATCCTTACTTCTGACCCTTGTGTCTACTATAATCCCGGCATTCTCCCTAACTCTCTAAGTTGACCATTCCCCATTTATATCTATTGATACTCCCAACACCCTCCCAAAGAACACCTTTACAGAGAATGTCGTGATCTGACTCATTTCAATCCAGACAATCTCATCTCCACTTTGTCCAACATAAACTGGTCCTTCCTTAAAAAACTCCCCCTTAATGATACTGTAACCTCTTTCAATACTATATTTCTAGATGTACTAAATTCCATGTCACCTTCCAGGAGAATCAGGGTAAAATCAAAATGTGCTCCCTGGTTAACTAAGCAAACAAACTCTGTCATGCATCAGAGGGATGCTGCCTGGAAAACGTGGGCCAGAAATAAAACTCCTCCCTTACTCCAACACTACAAGGAACTTAGAAACAGGTGCAAAAAAAAACGAGTTATCAGAGACAAAAAAACTTTCTTTGCCTCCAACCAAAGTAGCCCACATAACAGCCCTAAAAAAATTTGGTCTACTACAAGTAAAATCCTCCTACCTCCAACCAGTTCCCTCTCAATACTGCCTCAGAGACTGCTGTTCTTTTAAATAATTACTTTATTGAAACAATCCAAAAACTAATTCCAAGTAGCTCTATATCTCCTCTCTACCTTAACATCCCAGTCCTCCTTCCTCCGATACATTCTCCCTACAGCCAGTTCCCATTGCCTTCATCAAATCCCAACTATATAAACTTGAGCCCTGCTGTCCTTCTGTTGACAATCTACCTTCCTACTTTCTAAAAAATTGCTGCCAGTGCTATCAGTTACCCTGTGTTATCCTTATTAATTAATGCTATCACTTACCCTGTGTTATCCTTATTAATGAATGCTATCACTTACCCTGTTATCCTTATTAATTAATGCTATCACTAACCCTGTGTTATCCTTATTAATTAATGCTATCACTTACCCTGTGTTATCCTTATTAATTAATGCTATCACTTACCCTGTGTTATCCTTATTAATTAATGCTATCAGTTACCCTGTGTTATCCTTATTAATTAATGCTATCACTTACCCTGTGTTTATCCTTATTAATTAATGCTATCACTTACCCTGTGTTATCTTTATTAATTAATGCTATCAGTTACCCTGTGTTATCCTTATTAATTAATGCTATCACTTACCCTGTGTTATCCTTATTAATTAATGCTATCAGTTACCCTGTTATCCTTATTAATTAATGCTATCAGTTACCCTGTGTTATCCTTCTTAATTAATGCTATCAGTTACCCTGTGTTATGCTTATTAATTAATGCTATCACTTACCCTGTGTTTTCCTTATTAATTAATGCTATCACTTATCCTGTGTTATCCTTATTAATTAATGCTATCACTTACCCTGTGTTATCCTTATTAATTAATGCTATCACTTACCCTGTGTTATCCTTATTAATTAATGCCATCACTTACCCTGTGTTATCCTTATTAATTAATGCTATCACTTACCCTGTGTTATCCTTATTAATTAATGCTATCATTTACCCTGTGTTATCCTTATTAATTAATGCTATCACTTACCCTGTGTTATCCTTATTAATTAATGCTATCAGTTACCCTGTGTTATCCTTATTAATTAATGCTATCACTTACCCTGTATTATCCTTATTAATTAATGCTATCACTTACCCTGTGTTATCCTTATTAATTAATGCTATCACTTACCCTGTGTTATCCTTATTAATTAATGCTATCACTTACCCTGTGTTATCCTTATTAATTAATGCTATCACTTACCCTGTGTTATCCTTATTAATTAATGCTATCACTTACCCTGTGTTATCCTTATTAATTAATGCTATCACTTACCCTGTGTTATCCTTATTAATTAATGCTATCAGTTACCCTGTGTTATCCTTATTAATTAATGCTGTCACTTACCCTGTGTTATCCTTATTAATTAATGCTATCACTTACCTTGTGTCATCCTTATTAATTAATGCTGTCACTTACCCTGTGTCATCCTTATTAATTAATGCTGTCACTTACCCTGTGTCATCCTTATTAATTAATGCTATCACTTACCCTGTGTTATCCTTATTAATTAATGCTATCACTTACCATGTGTCATCCTTATTAATTAATGCTATCACTTACCCTGTGTTATCCTTATTAATTAATGCTATCACTTACCCTGTGTTATCCTTATTAATTAATGCTATCACTTACCCTGTGTTATCCTTATTAATTAATGCTATCACTTACCCTGTGTTATCCTTATTAATTGTTCTGTTACTGAATCTCTTGTCCCAGATGCATGGAAATCCTTCTACACAATCCCTCTTTACAAAGGAGGAAACTCCACTGACCCATACAACTACCGTCCTATTACTTTACTATCCCCCCTTTCCAAAATTCTGTGTGTGTCCACACTCCGCTACTTAAACACCTGCTAAATAACTTTCATACTCCCACCCAACACGACTTCAGACCCCACCACAGTACGTCAACAGCTCTTCTCTCATTTACCCAAACAGTATCAGAAGCCTATCGCAACAACCTACTAGTTTCCTGTTTATTCCTTGACCTCTCCAAAGCTTTTGATACTGTCTCTCATTCTAAACTGATAACTAAACTCTATGACCTTCATCTCTCCACCCACCTCTTTAAGCTGGTTTTCTAGCTACTTATCTAAAAACAATCTGTACGCTGGAAAACTGTCACCTCCCTGTTTCTTCCTGTTAACACCGATGTCCCCCAAGGCTCTATATTGGGTCCTCTCTTGTTCAGTGCTTTTACTAACAGTTTTCCTCTGCTATCAGCCTCTACACATACTTACAATATGCCGATGACTCGATCCTTATTACCACTGCCCCCAGCATCCCAGAACTCCCTGCTCTTACCCAAGACACTTTTGCATCCATCGAAAGCTGGCTCACTGATAATCAACTAATTCTAAATCCAAAAAAAAAAAAAAACTTCTACTTTTCCTTCCTAAAACACTGGCAACACACAAATCCACTTTCTGTATTACCTCCCTCAACAATACCACTATCAGACCAGAACCCTATTCTAAATTACTTGGTGTTATAATTGACAATGAATTAAAATTCGACATACATATCCATCATTGCATAAAAAACCCACCAGAAACTTGGTCTCCTGTACCGTAACCACAAACTGCTTTCACCCTCCACCAAACCCTCCCCAGCGTTGTCTCTCCTATTACTCTGTCTTTGTATACAGCTCCAGTTTTTACTAACCTTCAGTCTTCCCTTCTCTCTAAAGTAGAGCAAACATAAAATAAAATAGCAAGATTCACCTCTAGTCTCCCCTACAAATACCACCACTGCCTCACCCTCAAATCATTACAATGGCCTGAATTCCCTAAACAATTATTTCTTTCTCAACTGCATATCATGCACTCACTTCTTTATAATCCCACTTCCTGTCCCCCCATCTCTTAATATTGTATCTCTATATAACCCCTACGTCAACTTCGTACAGCCGACAAACATCTTCTTGACATTTACAAACTGCCAAGAAATATCAGTAAGAACCTATATAAATACTCTGTAGCTTACACTTGGAACTCCCTTCCACTTAAAATAAGAAGTATTCCCCATAAGTTCCATTTCAAACTACAACTACCTTCTTAAGACCTGATTCTGTCCTTGCCAAGCTCCGACTTGATCTCTGATTTCATTCTAAATTCTACTTTTGATTACTTTAAGGTTTTTCTCTCTTTTTATCCGCCTTTCCTTCTTGCTCTTCTAACACTCCAATTTACAGTACATCTACAATCAGGTTCTTGTAAATATTCCTACTCAGGTTTTATATTGCTGCTTTTGTATCAGATTTTTTTGAGACTTGTATATAAATATTTTGTTTTTGTTGATTTCATTTTATGTAAATGTTTCTTGTCAGTATTACTATTGTAATTGTTAGTCTTTATATTATTTACTGTTTTTTTTTTGGAATGTCTGTAATTGTAATTAGAGCTTTTCTCCTCTGGTCTCCACTGAAAAAGAGCTCATGCCCGTCCTTATTTTTTTGGGGGGGATACAGCTGGCTCCATGTCACATTAGCTTTCCCAGAAGAGAGTATGGTATGTATATTCAGCCTGGAAGCAGGCGTTAGGCTTACCAAGATGGCAGTGATGTTGGTGACTTTCATAATGGGTGGGAAGTGGAGAAATATTGAGAGTCTCTGTGGTGATGTGCATTACTCATCCCACCACCCAGTGAGTATGGATAGACACGGTCTGAGAATCACACCATACTAATCTTAAAGATCTCACCTCATGCTCATCATTTCATGCTCAGCTTAAAGATCATGTGAAGTCTTGAGAATTTTTTGCAAATTCCCCACTCTCCCCTTCAGCAGTCAGCAATGCTTATCTCCCTCTCATTATTTCCCTGCACTAATACGTGACATCTCTTCCATGTTGTGTTTAGGTAATTTCTATGTGCCCTTAACTTTCGTTACTTTCCTTATTTCACTCTCTCCTTCTTCCCTCCTTACTGTACCCATCCCTTCCTCTTGTCCCCTCTACTTTATTATTACTAGTACTATTATTATTATTATTACTGTCACTTATATTTGTAGGTCCACTTGGTTCAGTGCCCTACCCTGGTTACCAAATTGAATGAATGAGTAAATAAATACTAATAAAAAACAGAGAAACTAGTGGTCTTAAACCTTTGCTGATGAGCTCAGTCACAACAATTTCCCAAAAATCATGAAATCCAGGTAGTGTTCCAAAGCAACAAGCCTTTATTTGTCACAGACAAGTGATCCTCAGTAACAAAAATTCAGAAATGTTTTAATAAACATATTAGCTTTTGTATAGATAGAAGTAGTTGTGGAAATACACTTATTGTTTAATTTTAAACCAGCCTTATTCATGGCAAATTATATAAACAGGGCTATAAAGGTGCAGTTTAGAACAGCAAGTACCCACCCCCACACACTTCTACTGATTAGATCAAACTAAATCCTAGTTAAGAAAAACACTGCCTATCTGTTTGCAACCCACATTCCAAGATCAGCTATTAGAAAACAAAAGCCAGCAGGACAGCCATGTTTTCTACTTACTGTTTTGGTTTTCCAGCTCAGGCACTTGGGAGCTGTTGGTTGATATTATTTTCTTGAAGATCAGGTATTAAGAATAGATAAGTAAACACTAACATCCTTGGTTGCCTGGATGACAATGGGGACTAACAGAGTCCCTGATGTTTGACTTTATGGTGGCCTCTCCAAATGGTTGTTGGCCTAGGGGTTCTGGAGGTTGACTGCCCACCGCTGGTGAGCAGATGGTCTTGAGTCCAGTAGGAGGAGGCTCAATGGGCAGCAGTTAGCAAGGGGAAAAAGTTATTTAAAAAAAAAAAATCTGTTAATTGCCATTGTTACTGTAAGCTGTCTATATCTGAAAAATGCTTCTCCCTTATCTGTATAACTCTGCTTTAGTACTTGTGTTGCGGTAAAAAAGCATCCCTAGACAATCCCATCCCACTTACCCAATTAGCAAACATAACTAACTAATTAAATAAATGTGGTAACTGGTTGGTTATCGTGGACACGTTTTAGCCACAGCCTGTTCGACAAGCACAAGAGTAAATGCTGTGTATATGGACAGTTATAGAGTAGCCAGTCAACCAGCATGTCTTTGTGATGTGGAAGATGATGCAGGCAAGGGGGGAGTACACAGCTCCTCACAGACAATGGCTGTAAATCAGGACTCAACTATGGACCCCTGCAGCTGTAAGGCAGAGCTAAAGGTCATAGCCTCTATTCTTATCTGCTGTGGTAGTAATAACAAATATCCTGGTAGTTAAAACAGTAAGAATCTTGTAAAATAACTTTTTTATCATGTGTGGAATGTTTGTTATTTGTTTTACAGATGCATTAAGCACATTAATGTTCTTTCGGAGAGGCTGTTAATATGATAAGGAATTACGAAATAGAACTAGTGTACATTTACTTATCAAAATGAGTAATGTAAGCGGCACAACAAATAGTGCGGCTTCTTTCAGAGGTGCAGATGTACATGGCCATTCCTCATACCTATGTTGTTTATCAGGAAAGTAATCACAAAATCTTGTATGTAAAATTACAATTGTTTTCTTCAGTGTGTTTAACAAAATATAATCTTTACAATATTTTGTTTCTTGTGGGACAACATATCTCTTCTGTGATTAGACATATGCTTGGTCCATAGAAAGTTTTTTTCATTTTTTTCCCAGTGTAGCAATGCTGTCACTTAGCTGAAGTTAAATGTATATGTCCTATACTAATTTAGTTTATTCACCTTATGGAGTAGATTTGCCTGGTATTTGCAACATGATTACGCTGTTTTTCTTTACTAAAGCACTCGGCAGTTGAAATTGTCTTTCTTCAGTAAAAATGCGAGCTCCACATTATCTAAAATAGACAGTGCTTCATCATGAGGCAACCCACATATTTCTGCATGTTAAAGCAGATGCATGGGTTCATTGTCCATTTTTGGAGGAAAAAACCCTGAAAGAAACAGAAGTTCTTGGCATTTTGTTTGTCATTATTCAGACCTTTGACAAGCCTCTTTCAATTTTATGGAGTTCGGGTACTATCACTGGGCTCCATAAAGAATCCCATTTCGCATTGCACTGATCAAGTGATACACGGTCCATATAATGTAAGTGCAGAACCATATTTTACTTAATAAATAGGTTAGCATTTTTTCCCTAGTTGATGCATAGTAAACTACTGTCAGAAAAAATATAGCAAAGCTAGTAAGCTCATATATGTACATGCAGCACATATGTTTTCCTTCCCTTTTTTCATCTTCCTGATAGTTAAGTAATTTAAACAACCCTTCCACCTATATTGCTCTGTCCCAGTCAGTGTTTATTAATCTAAACACCTTCCATTTGCAGCAGTCATGTTACCTTGTCCTTGATTTTTGTGATTGTAATACATACAGCCCCCAGCTCTTCCTGTTTTAATTTCTCTGATCACTATGACAAATATGAATTCCCCTGTTGTCAAGGTTCCCATTCTGTGGTATTGCTGCTCTAACCTGTCCATTTATACTGCATATATCTCTGTCACTGTGACCCTGGTCATGACTGGCTAGGTCTGCACTGGACCAGTTCACTTACCTGCTTAACAGGTAAATAAATTATAACAAACTCCAGTTCACATTCAAGATTAGCTCCACCTGACCTTGGGGTATGTTTTGTAGGATGGAGGAGATGAGCTGGAATTGTTGGAGTGCCAACAAAATATGCAGTTCATTTGCTTTAGGTAGTGCACATATTGATACGTTTTGGAAATCATTGGATTGCCATGGGAAATGCATTTTAATTTATGATACTAGGAATGGTGAGACGGACAAAGGAGAGCTAGTTTATAGCAACGGTAGGGTATCAGCCTGACACGTTTTCTACTACAGCATGTTTGGGCAGTGCTTTTGTTTTGTGGATGTTTCATGGGCCCATTTGCATATATTTCAGTGAGGAATGATACATTAATAGCTGTGATATGTGTTTCCCTTGACACTACTGGGATACATTGCAAAATGTATTGCACTATGCACTACAGCTACATAAGTATGCAGTGCTTCAATTGTCACTATTGTTAAATACGCAGATGATGTGTCCAGAGTCGATGGGCACATCCATTGAGTTTAGAATTTTTTACTAAATGTAGTTTTTCTCAATAGATGGATTAGCCAAAAATTAGCCAAATGTTTACATCTTTTCCCCCCAATCTTTGCCCTTGCTGTCAGCCTTCAGGTCCTTCTGGCCAATCAGACCTTTCATTCCCCTTTACTGGGGTGTGGGTTTACCAGGAGTGGGGCCATCATTCAGACAACTATCGGGGTGGTTTGAGGGTTTCTGCTTTAAGCCCTACCATTTTCCATAAATGCTTAGCTAGCAGAGCTAAACTGGAAACTGCAATTGGTTGTCTGCAGTAGTTGTCTCTCACTTCCGCAAAAGACACTGCCTGCAAGGACCCCCACACCTTCCTCTCCAGCAGGAGAGTAGTTGACCTGCCTTTTATGTTCTGACTGAGAGACCACAACCCTCAGCACCCCCTAAGAGCCCCCAACTGGGCTATATCCCCTTTTATTCCTCTCCCTCCCTGCATGTCTTGTCCATTGGGGCCAGTATTCAAACCCTGGTCACCAGGGTCATATTCAGGGCTGCAACCCTGTTTGTCCATGAAGCAAGGCCAAATTTATACAACTTATATATAGTTTTTCAGTACTAGATCCTGAGCCCCTTACATTCTTGCTTCTTAATCATTCCTCACTTTATCATGAAGCAGGAGTAAAAATCCTCACAGCTTCCTTTCCTTTCATGGAATCTTTTACTGATTTTTGAATTTGTCTGACTTGCATTTGGCTGAGCATTCCACTCCTCAATTGTTTGTATGGTGAATCTGATGGTTCTAAGTAATGGCTTAAAAGGAGTTGATTGTCTGAAGTTATTGTGCATGTTACAGCAGGGTGATGGGCTGAGTAAAGAGGCCTGGAATTTTTGGTACTTCCATTTGTACAGATGTTTAGGGATCTGAGCAGAAAATGCTGTATGATTTGCTATAAATTTGTTGTGATATCTGAAAAAAATTTTTTTTGCAGAATCAAGTCCATGTTTCAGAGGCAATGATTCCTATGTTTTTGTATGGCAGCCATCTGCTACATCTTTGCTATACACTCAGTCTCTGTAGAGTTTTCTCAGGAACTTTTTTAAAATGAATTTTATGTACACAACTGCTTTTTTGTCTGTCTTATAAGATGCAGACTTCAGTTTCAAACTTCCTGCATATGAAAAGAATGTTGGCACTATATGTCCATATAAATTTATGAGACAAGTTGGCTTTCAGTCTTGAGTTTTAATGTCATCCAGAACGAAGAACCAGCAGGAAATGATATGCTTCAGATGTAGTCTCTGAAAGAAGTACGGCTTCAGATTTTTTAATTGTGTTTTGGTAAAGACTTAAGGAACAAGGTGCTTTTTTAACAAATACTGGGATTTTAATTGTTAATTAAAATGTAAGGGTAATTAGGGTGCCTCTTGCGGTATTTGTTTTGGTTTGTGAGATGGAAACTGATCAAGGAGTCTGTGTGCCTATCATTTTTAAATGCCTAGGGCATAGACATGGTGGCAGTGGATGCATTAACCATTAGCTATGACATTTGCTTTTATACTCTCTATTGTCCCTTCCTCTGTTGTAGTAATCAGTTTGTATCTTGTGAATTTTCTTGTGTTAACAGCAATTTCTTTACTCTGTTAAATCATAGCTTTATTGTTTTTATTTACAAGTATATATTTCTATATATTTCACTATTTTATATTGTTACTTTACTGTTATTTAGTCATTTTGGTAAATCTCTTTGTTAATGTTATGTTACCTTTTGTGGAGATTTTCTCCCCGGGCCTCTACTGAAAAAGGGGTCTGGCTCAGTCGGACATTCCTGGTTAACAAATGTCAAATAAATAATAAATAAATACTGTTTGAACCATCCACTAAGCAAGCTATTAGCAAGAGTTTGGGTTGTTTGCATCTTTGCGTATTACTCCACTTTTAATCAGTTTAGAAATACACCTTTAACTTACCTTAAGTGGATCTTATAGTGAGATTTTGGGAATGATGGAGTAGAATGTTGGGCAGCTACTTCCAAAATTATGATGAGACACTCATTCATTCGCAGGCAAACATTGGCACGCTGTGTATACACTTGATATGTACCTGCTGTCGTGTAAATGAGCGCTGTAACTTCAGTCACTGGATATGCATATTTATTAGCATTATTACAGTAGAATTCAGTTAGTTCAGACACTACATTGCCCATGAAGCTACCCTATGTATGCAGGCAGCTTTTCAGGCCTACAGGATGCAGAACTGTGAAGAAAAGTGGCACACAACAGTTGAGATAAAAATCTCATGATCTCAGCTAGCATAGGGGGCCCATGTATCATATGAGTGAAGAATTAAGGCAATGCAATGTCTTATTTTTCATCAGGGGGCTTTGTGTCATATGAACGAAGAAATAAGCCAGAGCACCATCTTTGTTTTCAACATTTAAGTTTTCTCTACTTCGTGTCTCTGCATAAATGAGGCTTTAATAATTGGGTGTACCGTTCTTCTGTGAAGCCTCAGAGAATCTGCATAGTGGTGACATATTTCTCATACATGGAAAATGCAAGTCACCACTGCCTCACAGGTCACATTGGCTGTCAGTGGATAAGGTTTAGCCATGTTGGCCTTTTCATGATTTCCCACTATCTGAATCCAATTAGTTTTGTAATTCTCACATGAAGTGTTGTGTTCTTTCCAAATGTGTTATCTGGGACAGTGGTTTCCTGCTTTAAAGTTAAGAGTTGCATCCTGTTTAGCTGCATTTGTTGGTTAGATGGGCCTTGCATATCACAGGACTCCAAGTGTGAAACTTTAGCTGACATCCTAACCAAGCCATGCATTTTATTTAGTTTTTGGTGGCAGCAAAGAATTCTTCCACTAGACCCTGGTATAAAGGCAAATGGAAGAGATTTTACTGCTGGGCAGTATTGTAACCCCCCACCCACCATCCATTGCCTCCAGGACAGCGTTAGGGTCTTGTATGTAATTATATGCCTACAAACAAATAGCACTACTGCTGGGTTAAACCAACTATGTTGCCCTGCCTAGTGCCTCAGCATGTACCTTCTAGTGGTGTGAAAGTGCAAAAACATTAAATCCATGTTTAAATGCACTCTAGAGTCTTTGCCTTGCTCATTGCTTCTGTGACCAGGTCAGATGCTATATTTAAAGCTACAACTTTTCTTCCTTTGGCCTTTGATGATCTAACTGACCTTACATATCTTGATTTTTTTTATGGTGCACTTTCTGTCTTTGCCTTATATTTTTGTAATTACTATTCTTACATTTTATGCAGTCTTCTGTTCCGCCCTCCTAAAACTTGTTTTTATGATATTTCAAGTAGTTTATATTTTACATTCCCAGCCTGTCGTGGGTATACAGTTTTGTCATTCTTCCTGCTGCTTTTACTTCTTCCAGACCTCCTGTCCTTTCTGTTCAGAGTTTAATAATGAAACATTAAACTGCTTATTCAGAACAGCAGTCCACTTCTTGAAAATCAGTATAAGGTATTTCCATGTGCCACGTGTGCATGATTTTATACAGTCTGTTTTTCTCTGCAGCAGTTCAGCATTGGAGTCCTTGGCAAACCTCAGGGTCCCAGTACCCCCACCCCACCTGCCCCAGATCCATCTGTGAGAAAGTTTAATCATAGATTTTTACATGTCCAAGTCTTTGCATAATTTCTTGACTTATACTTTGTTTACAGCCCATAGAGCCCACAAAACCCCATGTATTAATCTTTGAATTAGCGTCTTTGTCAAACTAGTTTGGACATTTTGTGGTCCATAGGCTGAGAGAAAGATCTATATAACCTAGTCATTTTGACTGCTAGGTGGGCAGCCTTCAGGCACACTTTGGTAACAAAAGCAGCGTTTGAACAAAGCTGCATGGCAGGTCTGGTTTTGGTGCACAGATGAATATAATTTGCACTGAAACTGGTTCACTTACTGATGGAATCTTGCTGTACTAACAATTGGTTCCTTTTATAAAGTTTGAGGATTTTATTGGAAGAAATTGGGTTTGGAAGCAAATTTTCAATGGTCTGAGAGGTAATGACTTAAACTCTCCCTTTTGTGGAATAGACTCCCTCTCCACATAAAGCAGAGTACCACATTAAACTTTTTTTATTCGCAACCTGGATAACTGGATGGGGAAAAGAAAATAAACCCCTGGGGATTCCACCTATGTCCCTGCTGGACAGTGGCATAGGGTGCTGACTTGTTAGAACATGGGCTAAATTCTTGGCTAGGCTTGTAAGGGCCTCCGTGCTAATAGCCTAGTAACTTCCCATGAACCTATGATTTACATATCATTTTACTTGGTGCTTAACAGTCACAAGTAGGTTTTATTTGTGGGGGAGGCATATTAAAACATCCAGAGCATGTGGTAATGTGGAAGTAGTTTGTACAGACAACCTAAAACCATCAGTTGCAGAGTAAAATGGTGTCAGAAAAAGCAAACAACATACTGAGTTGGAGTCCAGAAATATGGAGGTGATTAGGCTCCTCTGCAAGTACTGGTAAGGCTGCAGGTGAAATGGTGTATGCATTTCTGATCAAACCGATGGTTAGGGTGGAAAAGAAGGCAACTATTGGTGGGGGGAGGGGGGGTGGAGCAAATGGGAACTTTACCTCATTTAATCAAAAAACAGGAGAAATGGGGTGGTGCTACAGTATAGGCAGTTAAAGCCCCAAATGGTAAAATGTAATTAAATTACATGAAAAAAGGAGAGTGGAGGGAAGAGAGGTCATGACTGACAATCCAGGGAGCTTAAACCTAGTGTAAAGCACCCAAATGGGTAGCAGAGATTTGGAAAACTGAGGCCTTTTTAGAAAGCTGGGAATTCTTGGAGGGATGACATGGAAGCTGTGGAGGGGCATTTGCTTTACGCTGGCTGCAGTACTGAGACACACTAGACTGTGAGAGGCCAGGGACAAAATAGAGATGCGTGTTATGAGTGTGTGTGTGTGTGTGTGTGTGTGTGTGTGTGTGTGTGTGTGTAAGAGAGAGAGAGAGAGTGTGACTCTTTTGTCAGTCTCACGGATAACATGAATATACATTTAGAAAAGAAAAACTGATATTCTGTTATTAAACCCTTGAAGCAGTGTTTTTTTTTTCCTGTTCTGAAAGTGACAGCTTACACTACAGAGACTCTCAGATTCTTTCTGCTAGCTCCTTAATGTAATTTGTTGTATGTAGTTCTCTGTGTCCACATAGTTTAATATATATTTTGTTTGTAACTGAAGAAAAAAACAGAGTAATTCTTTTAAGCATAATAAACATGGATCAGTAATAAAGAGACATATGTAACCTGAAGTTCTAAACATAATGTAGAATATTATGGTAGTTCTCTTTGTATAGTCTGCTTATTGGATGGAATTAAGGCTATGAGATTCTAATGAGCTTCCTCGTGTACTTAAGAGTTTGATTCCCTTGGCCTCCGTTTACATACTGCATAACTTTAAGCAGGCCACTTAAGAGCCCAGGCAGTACTCCTTGGTTAACACTGACAGGAGTCTTGTGTCTAGTGGATTTATCAGTTAACAAATGAGTAAAATAAAAATAAAGTAAAAAAAAATATATGGAAGCATATGCATTTCAGTTATTTATTCATGCATACTTAGTTTGGTTATTTCAATTTTTCATTGAGATATGTTACTTATACAGTAGTTCACTTTTTACAGCAAGTGTGGACTAGTCTTGAGTAATTATTTAATCCAAAATAGGTGAGTGCATACATACATACAACAAATAACCAAACCAAGTGGGCACTAAACAAAATGGAATAAAATGACTTCCAAAATCAGCAGAGTTTAAGCAGTTTATTAATGTATCATAAAATGTTTAACACACTTCTACTAGATCTTGTGCTTTCATCTTCATACAAGAAAATCCAGGGACTTCATCAGAATCAAACCAAGAGTTATGTCATTCCATCTCTGTGACATGTACAAACAGCACTAAAAACTCGGCGCTAATGATTGGTTATATCTCAGAGTGTTAGTGGTTTAAGGTGTTTATTAATTTCTGTGCTCATCTTCTTTCTCTTTGACAGATGTTCCTTGAAACTGTCTTTATGTCTGGCATTACCAGGTTAATGACAGTGGTAATATAGAAAAACAAATTTCTTTGAGACAATATGCTTTACTTATTGTTGTTATTTTACAGTTAGTCTTCCTCGCTGTTTTTCCATTTTGGTTGTGCTGCTGGTTTGAGCAGTGTTCTATCATCCCTCACCTGTTGCAGACAGTGTAAAAGTATCACTCATTCTGTATATTATCGATTGTTCTGAACGATGCTTAGTACTAATCATGAAGGACAGTGGTGTTTTCTGTCATTAAATGCAGACATGTATAGCTTTATGAGATTTGTAATGCCTCTTCAAAGGTATTTATGTAGCTGTAAATGTTCTTTGTGTTTCACTGCTGCAGTCATCACTTTTGGATTATCTGCTTGCAGTAGCCCTCAGTCGGCCTGATTAACAAAGTCTTGGGTCCTGCGTCGGTTTCTGTCCCTTCTTCCATGATATCAAGCCGTCAGGGGTATAAAACATGCAGCCGACACCATTACATCAGTCTTTCTTGCCGTGCAGTGCCCAAAACAGAAGCAGTTCGCAAGTGCCAGTTGGCCGACTCCTGAAATTTTTGTTTTCGAGTTTCAGAACCGAAGTCTTCAACTAAAGCTAAGTACCCCGTTGGGGAAACTTTTTTCTTGCTCCTTACCAATGTCAGTAAAAGTTAATAATTGCATTACTTGTGGAAAGCAAATACCTCATAAAGATTTTCATTCGTACTATATTCCTTGCCTAGGCCCTGACCACGACGTACTGTACTGTTGGTTTTGTGCTTTATTTAATCAGCGCACTTTCCGTTGTCAGTATATTTTCGCCTCTTAATATTTCAGTTCTCTGTTTAATTATCCAGAAATTTCATCTGTGCCATCCGACTACCAGGATTCCGAAAAAAATGCAAGGATAAAGACAGAGACAGGCTGCCGAGGTCCAAAGCTGCCGACGACGCTTCTCCTAAGCCAGTCGCCAGTTCGCCGGTACTCAGTGAGGCACTTTCGCAGCCCCTGATATCCGCTACTTCTGATTCGCAGGTCTCTACTGAGACCCATTCGGAGTCCGGTATGCCGCAAGATTCTTCAACTATGGAACCTGCGGATGTCTCTACCTTGGATGGGTCCGGAGCCGCTGTGCAGGCATCAGCTTCTGAGGGTGTATTCAGGCCTATGGACTTGCATATTAAACCGATGCCTCCTCCTTCTTTTAGGCCTAAATCTCGAACCATGCCTAAAAACCGATGCCCAGGCCTCTATCCCTAAAAAACAAATGATAAGAATGTCTGAAGATCTTATAACTCTAATCAGGGGAAGCCAGCCTCCCTCTTCTAAGAGACCTAGGACTGAAGTTGTTTATGAATCTTCTGACCAGGATTCTGATTTTTCTGATGATCTGGATTTGCCCTTATCTACTTATGAGGATTCTGATGCAGAGGGCTCTATTCCCTCTGCTTCCCCTCCAGAGGTTTTTTCTTTTGGTGAAACCTTACATACTCTTAGGGAGCATTTCCACTGGGAAAGCCAGGATTTTTCTGATTCAAAAAAGAGGCTTAGGGATTTCTTACTCCTGCCTCAGCATAGGCCTTTAACTATTCCTCTTATACTAGACATTGTTGATGATGCTTTTTCAGAATCTAATTTGGCCCCTGATTCCCTGCCTCCTGCTCCCAGAAAACCTGACAGATACTACAGTGTTCCCGACTCACACAAGTTCCTTTTTAAAAATCCTATTGCAGATCCAGAGACTGTTTCACAGGGACTAAAGGACTTTAAGGCTTCTACTGCTAAAAATCCTACCCCTTCTGATAGAGACTCCAGGGCGCGGGATAGATGGGGTAAGAAGGTTTACACTTCTGCAACCTTGACCATTCGGGCTTTAAACTGCCAGTTTCATATGTTAAAGTATCAATAACATGTTATTGGATTGCTTAAACAGAAAATTATGTTGATTCCTGACTGTGCGGAAAATAAAGAATTACAGGATTTAATGCATTCTGCTGAACAGGTTGGAAAGCATACTTTGCAATGTGGATATGATTCTTTAGAGGCCTCTTGCAGGGCTGCTGTTACTGGTTCTGTGCTCAGAAGGCATGCTTGGCTTAAGGAGCAATCTTTATCTGATCATGGTAATGCTAAATTATTGTATGCTCCCTTAAATCAGGACCGCCTGTTTGGTAACAAGGCTGAGGAAGTTCTTAAAAAGATGGAAGGTAAAGCTAAATCTATGCAAACTGCTAAAGATTTCTTACAAGTTCAGCCTCCTAGATTTAGTAGGCACTGGCCCTCTAAGAATTGGTCCTTTCCAGCCTCTTCAAGGTCTTCTCAAGCCAAACCCAGACATAGCAGAAACCCCAGGTTTCAGTCCCAGGGGACACACAAGACTAAGCAGTGGGGGGTTTCCGCACCCAAATCAGGGAGTAGTAAGACTCCCCCCATGGAAAACAGTCTCAATGTCTTGCTTCTAAAACTTCCAAGCACTTCCCAACTGAATGCTCCTTTAGGTGGAAAGATTGGTCTGCAGGCCAAAAACTGGGAACTCATTACCCAGGACAAATGGGTTTTAAATATAGTGTCCCAAGGATACAGATTTAATTTCCACATCTTACCAACACCAAGCGGGTGGTCAGATCTACCCCCAAATCAGTGGGTAGAGGCCCAAAATCAAGTACTCTCGCTCTTAAACATGGGGGTTATTCAGTTGGTACCAGAAGAGGAAAAGGGACAAGGGTTCTATTCGAGACTTTTCCTGGTACCCAGAAAAGGAAATACATGGCATCCTGTCCTGGACCTTTCTACTCTAAATACCTTTCTGGTGATTCCAAAATTCAAGATGCTGACTCTTCACCAGCTGCTTCCTATGCTAGGCAAAGATGCACGTTTGGCAACACTAGACATAAAAGAAGCTTACCTGCACATCCCTATCAGGGGGTCTTGCAGAAGATACCTACACTTCAAAGCAGGCTACATGCACCATCAGTTCTCTGCACTGCCCTTTGGCTTATCTACTCCGCCCAGAGTGTTCACAAAGTGCCTAGCTCCAGTCATTGCATTTTGCAGGTAAAGAAATATTCAAATATACCCATATCTGGATGATTGTCTAATTCAGGCAGAAAGCCAGGACATACTTTTGAATCATCTGGTCTTTGTTCAAAGGGTACTGACTTGTCTGGGATACACCATAAATGAAAAGAAATCACACCTGGTACCCTGTCAACAAATGATATTCCTGGGAGCAAGCTTGAATACAACTTCCCATATGGCTTTCCTCATGCCAGAGAAACGGATTCATTTGACAACCTACTTCAAACAAGTGGTCACAAAAAGCCAGTTATCTGCAAGGCAAATACTGCAAGCCTTGGGGTTCATGGCCTCCTACATTTTTCTAATTCCATATGCAAGGCTGCATATGAGGAAACTGCAATGGTATCTCAAAAGCCTATGGTGTCAACATTCACAGGATCTAGAAGCAGTGATTCCTATAATACCTTGCCTATGCCTAGAGTTCCTTTGGTGGGCAGAGGCCTGCAACCAAAACAGGGGACTACTATTCACACTAACCCCTGCTGCCCAAACCTTAACAACAGATGCATCAGACTGTGCATGGGGGGCCCACCTGGCAGGGAAGTGCATTCAGGGCAAATGGAACCCAAATCAAATGCACCTACAGATCAATCAAAAAGAAATGTTAGTTATACAGAATGCTCTGACAGCCTTCAAGGACCACATTCTTCCAGGACAATTAATGATAAAGATGGACAACACCACTGTTATGTGGTACATAAAGAAGCAGGGGGGTACACGTTCTTATCCCCTCTGCAGGCTAGCCGTGGCATTGTGGAACACAGCCCTGATCTATCAATTGCATTTACAAGCTCAATTCCTGCCAGGAAAACTAAATACACTGGCAGACGAACTAAACAGAAAGCTCATGGACCCACACGAGTGGAAACTGTAACCAAGGATTTTCAACATGTTGACAAACAAATGGGGGAGCCCAGATATAGACCTGTTTGCCTCCCCCAAAACCATTAGTTGGACAAATTCTGCACAAGGACTCCCCACAAACAAGCTTGGAAAGTGGATGCTCTGTCCTTCAGCTGGAAAAACCCATCAGTGTATGCCTTTCCGCCTCTGCCTCTACTCTGCAAAGTACTACTAAAGATCAAATAAGACAAACCAAGGACGATTTTGATTGCACCAGACTGGCCATACCAACACTGGTACACCCTCTTGCGCAGTGTGTCACTGTGGGCCCCATGGCACCTGCCTCGGACTCCTACTCTATTGTTTCAGCAGGAGAACCTAATTCTGCACCCTCAACTTCAAACACTGAGTCTAGCAGCCTGGCTAATTACATAATTTCTCCTTTACCATCCCTCAGTAAACCAGTGATGGATATCATTTTAGAGACAAGGAGGCCTAGTACCAGAAAGTCTTACACTGAAAAATGGAAAAGATTCTGTGCCTGGAACCAAGCTCAAGGGATGAGCACAACAGTGCCCGATTTACCTCAGATTTTACAATACTTAACTGAGATGCTTCACAAGGGCCTGTCTTTCTCCTCCATCAAAATTCATGCCTCAGCCATCTCAGCTCCTTATAACACAGAACCACCCATCTTCTCTCATCCACTGCTTTAGCAGTTCTTCAGAGGGGACAAACTCTACGACCACCCAGGAGAGCTCCTACTCCAGCCTGGGACCTCAACTTTGTATTGGAAAAGCTCACCCTTCCTCCTTTCGAGCCAGCTGCCACTGCAGACTTAAAATTCCTTTCTTGGAAAACAGTTTTCCTTTTAGCAATCACTTCAGCAAAATGGGTATCTGAATTGCAGGCCCTCATGGCAGTGGAGCCTTTCATCATCTTTCATGCGGACAGGGTGTCCCTCAGGACCAGTTCCTCCTTCATGCCCAAGATGGTATTCAGTGTGGCCCTTAATCAGTCCATACATTTGCCAACCTTTTTTCCTAATTCACAGAACATAGGGGAACGGATTCTGCACTCCTTAGAAGTGCACAGACAACTTAGATTCTACTTGGACAGAACTAAACCTCAAAGGAAATCTGATCAACTGCTGGTGGCGTTTGCTGAAGGGGCAGAGGGGAAGGCTATTTCAAAGCAAACCATTTCAAAATGGATAGGGCATTGCATTCATTTCTGCTACAAACACCATGGAAAACCTATCCCGCAGTGGATCAGACCCCCCCCCCCACTCTACCAGGGCTGCATCTACCTCTATAGCCTTTCTCAGAGGCATCCCTACCAGGGACATCCTAGAAGCTGCTACCTAGAGTTTGGTACATACTTTCACCAAACATTACCATCTGCCAATTTTCTCTAAATCCAGAGCTGGCTTTGCCACTGCAGTCTTGCAGGGCCTTTTAGCTGGTCCTAATTCTATTTAAATTCCTACTCCCATCCTTAGCTTTGGGAATCTACCCAATAGTGATGACTGCAACAGTGAAACACGAAGAACATAGTACAGATGTGTACACTTACCATAAATGTAGATGTTCGAGTGTATTCACTGTTGCAGTCCTGGTTACCCTCCCTCCAGCCCCCTTCTTTTTTGGATATACCTCTACTTTCCTTTGCTATCTTCAAAGCTTTTTGGTGTATTTGCTTTTTTGTTGGAGGTATAACTTCGTATATTTATAGATTTAATTGCTTTCCATTGGGGGCACCTGACATCTGGGGCACAAAAAACTGATGTAATGGCGTCGGCTGCATGTTTTATACCCCTGATGACCTGACAGCATGGACGAAGGGACAGCAACCGACACAAGACCCAAGACTTTGTTAATCAGGCTGACTGAGGGCTACTGCAAGCAGATAACCCAAAAGTGATGACTGCAACAGTGAATGCTCTCGAACATCTACATTTATGGTAAGTGTACACAACTGTACTTTCTTTACCTTTTTGGCAGTATTAATTGTTATGTAACTTTAACTCCTGCAGCTGAAACGTAATAGGGCTATGGAAAATGAATGTGAAGTAAATGGGTTCCTACATTATTACATTTGACATCTATGTAAATGGTTCATCTCCCAGGCTCCTGCTTGCACTTATCAGGGGAATCAGAACTTGTCAGAGATTTGGGATGCATGGCTAGGTGTAAAAAGGCCCTTGTTGTCGTTATCCTAGTAAGGGCGGCCACAATGGTGCAGCGGTTAGCGTTGCCACCTCACAGCAAGAGGTTCTCTGGTTCGATCCTCGGCTGGGGTGCCTTCTGTGTGGAAGTCTGCATGTCCTCCCTGTGGTCGCGTGGGTTTCCACCGGGTGCTCCGGTTTCCTCCCACATCCCAAAGACATGCTGTAGGTGGATTGGACACACTAAAATTGGCCCTAAGTTTGAGTGTGTGCGTGTGTGTGCCTTCTGTGGAAGGTTGGGCGCCGGGCTGGCAACTCAACACTGTAAAACTCTACTGCCAGTCACGAGTGGACAGGTGATCCGCTATGGTGACCCCTAACCTGGAAAAGCCGAAAGAAGAAGAAGAGGTCGTTATCCTAGTAAACACCTACAAACCTATAGTATCAATAGGAAGGATGAATCCTTACCTTTCAGGCAAAGAATATTTTAGATAACGGCAGCCAGTACTAATAAGGAACCTATTAAAAAAGAGAAATAGGTACTGAGGTTTACCGTGTACACAGTTTTGTATATTGTGTATGTGGGGATGCATGCAAAGTTGAACTGACATGGGTATGCTGGACTGTCTAAGGGAGACGGAGGGACACAAGTGTGAAAAGGAGACCAGCAACATTTTTCACCCAGGGCCTGAGGAGGTACACAGAAGGAGCACATGAATTGATGTGGACACCATCTGGGATGACATCACACGTGTGACAAAGGTGCTTAAGGTGATGAAACAGAGACATTACCTTATGTACAAGATAATGCATTCAAATCGTTAGATATTTTACTGCCAGGTCTGTTTATTGCTAGCATAAAATAATCCCATGAACAGCAAGGAAGAAGATGAAACAGTTTACGTCGTCCAAAGGAATTGCCTTTAGTGTGGAGAAGCCAGCTTTGGTATTCCAGTCACACTATCATTTGGGGGCTGCTTTGCTACCTGTATTTTCAGGCACCCACCTGTTAAAGGGTAATGTAATCAGGTAAAGTATTGTGCCAAAGTAAAGGAAGGGATGAGGGACTTCATTAAGTAGCTGGAACAGTGTTAACTGGCTTGGCTCTTTTTGTGAGTTTTGTGTAGTATGTCCTTATTCTATGTGAGATTTGTGTGGTTTGTCCTTATTCTTGCTTGCTGATTCAAATTTCCTTAAGACAAATAGCGCAAACAAAATGTAAGGTCTTGTCCTTTTATGTAAGCAGCACATATTAAATTGCATGCCATTTGTGACTGCTGTGCTAGGACATTGTACCAGCTTAAGCTGTTCTCATTATGAGATATAACTTAGTACAGAGCCTTAAGTACGCCATCACATTAGTGAAAAAAAGTTCCATTGCTTTTACCTTCATTTGTATTGAGAATTTTTCATCCAATTTCCCCAACATCTCTTCTGTGACACTGCAGACTGTTGCAGTATTGAAAGTGACATTAATGTACAGACAGAATTAGGGTGGTATTCATATTCATTGCGCGGACACGTTAGGAGTATCAGGAAGTCAGAGAGTGAAAGTAGCTAGTCAGTGGTTCATAGAGGCCATTTACGTTAATGTGCACTGCCCACAATTTAGTGCAATGTAATTAAGTATAATGAGATTTAAATGAGAAATTGTATAAAGTGGCATATGCTAATGAAATGTTCTTGCAATTCGTAATGCGTGTCTTGTATCTACTTTGCAATACTGGAGCCATGTATGCAAAGCACTTCAATTACACCAAAATTAATTATTTTCCATTAGTGATATCTTCAGTAGTTTGATCATGTATACACAAGCACTTAAGTGACACTGAAATTAATTATTTTTACCTTACTTGAGCTGTTTTATTGTAGTATCCATTGCTCAGTGTAAATCCACTTATCCATGGTGCTGTTACACCTTACTTGTGTTAGTTCAGAGCCGTTTACATGTTTTTTTAATGCAAATGATGCTCTTTTATGTTTGCCTCTATAAATCGGTGTAATATGTCAATGTCTGAGGTGCTTTATCCTCGTAGTAACTCTCCTACTAATGCATATAACTTAAATACGTTATGCTTTTGCCGTAAGGAGGCATATTTACCAAAACACCTCAGTGTTTTCTGTAGTCAACGTGGATCACATACGCTGACATATCCACATAGCACTGCTCTTTGTTGGAATATAAGTGCCAACTAAGGGCAGGACTATGAATACCACCGTTATTTAATGCACATTCAATAAGGTTGCTGGGTTTATTTCTAGTTGTAGCCCAAAATGTGTTTGTGGTAGATCACTTATCCAGTCACCAACTAAATAAATAAAATTACCCATTACTTTTTGATTTTATTAGGTATTTATTATAAAAGGTGAGAGACAGAGAGGGTATTTATTTTTTTTGATTGTTTCTTTTAAGATGTAAATATGTAGTACTAATGTTATTTCTGTTTATGAAACAGAAAAGGGAGAAGGTGCCATGATTTAGTCACAAAGTTATAGCAAATCTGCAGTTCCTGACCAGCATGAAAGATGTAATGTAGTCTCTTTTTAAAACATAGATATTTATTGTTTGCAGAAAGTGTGTTAAGCCCTGCAGCCAGCGTGTTACATGTTAATCTGTCATTAACCCACTACCTCTGAAGCTATTGCCTTAATTACTAAACAGAAGCAAGATAAAATGAGCATTGTTTCACCCAAAGTGAAGAGAGAATATCGAGGCATCAGTAGCAGTGGGAACAAGGATAGTGTTGGATTTCTGTTCCCTGTCTTCTGTCTAAAAATGACTAGTGAAAGCTGCAGAATGGCCTTTCTGTGGCTAGAATAAATAAGGCAGTTACCGCTACTGTGCTTTAAGGCTCCTGAAGAAGTCGGATAAATTTTGATGTTAGTTGATCAGGTTCTCCTTGATTTGCCTGAGACAGCTGACCATGTTATTCTTAGGCCCAGGTACTTTGAGCAGAGAACAGGAAGGCTGGACAATAAATTACTCAGTATGATTGCTGTGCCGCAAAATACACTCATTTTTGGGTCTGCACAATATTGTGATAATGTACTAGATGTAAGACGTCTGGCTGACTGTTCACAGAGCTCTGTCTTCTCAGGCTAAAAAAAAGGCAAATGAAAACATTGTGGGCTGAAAGGAAGTCATAAGGAGAACTCCTCTTTCATTAGTAAAGGGGAAAAAAAATGTAAAACTACGTTGGTGGGCAAATACTGACTTGTGCAAACAGAATGGAGTTATTAAACAGACAGAGGTACACTGCATTGGTTAGTTGTTTTCCCTCAACAGTAGTTTTAGTGTTTAAGTCTGAGAATTAACAAAGGACAATGTTAAAGGAGGTTAAGGTGCATCAACAAGGCATCTTCGTACAATATAGTGCTTGTGGTGACCTTGTATAGCAAGGCAGCTTCATACAATTTAGTGCTTGTGGTGACCTCATATAACAAGGCAGCTTCATACAGTTTAGTGCTTGTGGTGACCTCATGTAACAAAGCAGTTTCATATAATTTAGTGCTTGTTGTGACCTCATATAACAAGGCAGCTTCATATAATTTAATGCTTGTTGTGACCTCATATAACAAGGCAGCTTCATATAATTTAGTGCTTGTGGTGACCTCATATAGCAAGGCAGCTTCATACAATTTAGCGCTTGTGGTGACCTCATATAACAAGACATCGTCATACAATTTAGTGCTTGTGGTGACCTCATATAACAAAGCATCATCATACAATTTAGTGCTTGTGGTGACCTCATATAACAAGGCAGCTTCATACAATTTAGTGCATGTGGTGACCTCATATAACAAGACAGCTTCATACAATTTAGTACTTGTGGTGACCTCATATAACAAGGTATCGTCATACAACCTAGTGCTTGTGGTGACCTCATAACAAAGCATCTTGATACAATTTAGTGCTTGTGGTGACCTCATATAACTAGGCATCGTCATACAATTTAGTGCTTGTGGTGATCATATAACAAGGCATCTTGATACAATTTAGTGCTTGTGGTGACCTCATATAACAAGGCAGCTTCATACAATTTAGTGCTTGTGGTGACCTCATATAACAAGGCATCTGCATACAATTTAGTGCTTGTGGTGATCATATAACAAGGCATCTTGATACAATTTAGTGCTTGTGGTGACCTCATATAACAAGGCAGCTTCATACAATTTAGTGCTTATGGTGACCTCATATAACAAGGCAGCTTCATACAATTTAGTGCTTATGGCGACCTCATAAACTTGCTGAGGAAGATCAAGTGGTTTAGAAGGTCAAGTAATTACAAGAACTGATCTTACGCTGCTGTTGACCCATATTTTCTTGAGAAATAATTTAAGGATTTGAAAGTATTAACAGAAATCTGCAATTTAAATTGGGTCTGCCAGACTAGGGTGGGGACTGGTATAGGTAGTGGAATTTCATTTGTTCAATTTCTAAGAAGTGGGTAGATGAAGTCAAGTCAGAAATATTCTTTATAGACACCTGCCTTTTCCAAAGTGTCTCATGCTTGTGACTTTGTCTTTTATCTTCCTTTTCCATCCTACCTGTCCTGTCTGTCCATTTCTGACCTTCTGTCAAGCACTGTTTCAATGCTCAAGTGAGTTAGTATCTGAACTAGTCTTGGGGAGATGTCCTGCGAGTTTAAAAACAACCCGTTATCCTCCAGTTTATTTGATTTTTCATTTCTCAGAGTCATATGGTGGTCTTCTGTAGCTGTACAGAAGATATTGGACTTTGTTTCCTGGCTGCTGTCAAGTACTAATATGCCATTTCTAACCAAACGTTTTAGAGTAGGATCTGGTATGCAGGTGCTAGTCAGAATGACATTTGGTTAGCAGGAACAAAACCTCTTGAGATGCTGTGCTGTTTCTGCTTTCAGATCCTGTGTTAAATCTGTTGCTTTCCTTTCTTGTGATATGATTAAGATGCCTTTACTTTTTTGAAATGGAGATGTCCTGCTGTGTACAGCTGCCTCCTACTGCAGAGTCTTTTCAGATCAGATTTTTGGCTAGAGGACAGTGATTTGGTATCCTTCAGTGATGAATGAATAGATCATGGAGGTGTTCTGCTATTCTGCCCTTTAGTGATTCAGATTTACTTTCAAAGTGGTTGGCCGGCATGCTGTGGAGCTGCAGTCTGTTGCTTATTTGTTGTTTCATCAGTGATATGATACTAATGATTCAAACAGATGGCTTTGAATCACAGCATTCAAAGCAGAGTCTGAACCTTTAACAAGTGCACACAGTAAGGCATGCATGCATATACACACACACACACACACACACACACACACACACACACACACACACACACACACACACACACACACACACACACACACACAGCAAAGGGCACTGTCCCCTGCATCCTCATGTAGGCTTCCTCCCACACCTCCTAACACTAATATTCAAATTCTTAGGTCACCATTACTGCAGAAGAGGGAATGGCCTAATGACACTTTAAAGAAAGCAGAGGCATTTGAAGTACTGAAATACAACTAACCACAAAGCCAGTTGATATGCCAAACTGGAGGCAGGCAATATTTTTTTTTCATTCTGTGATGAAGAACAGAAAAGTTCATGTATTCTTTATTCTGTTTACGACAGATCCTTTCCCTGCTTTCTTACTATGTTTATGAATTCAGGTGGGGTCACTACTAAGACAGATTTCACTCTAGCAGAGAGAACACACTGCGCCCCAGGCTCTGTTCTCTGTATCAGGGCAGAAAGGAGAGCATTGTAAATATATTCATGTTAGTTTGAAAGAGAAATTTCATTTCCCCTTCTTTATGTTGGCCATTAGTGGTATTATATTAGTATAGTTACTCGCAGGCTGGTCTGCGCAGATGTGGGTGTAACCTCAGTGACTGACAGGTGAAGTGGGCATGTCGTGGTAGGGAAAAGATGCATGATTGACAGTCATGCAGATTTCAGTGTGACATCATGCATACATTCATTGTTGATTGTGGAATAACTACAAGTATTTTTTTCTTCATTTGTGCACCCTCCATACCCCGCACAAATTGAATATACCAACTCCTAGATCACACTACCTTGAGGGAAAGGGCAAACTACGAATAGACAATGAATATTCATGCTGCTATAGGTATGTTTACTTTCACCGATTGTTGTATGGTGGGAGGCATTTGCCACTGCACATCCTGCGAGGTACGTTTCTAATACAAACCCCATTACCTAGGACAAGGTGAAAGTGTGGGGGTGGATATGCCCCCCCAGACACAAGCTGTTAGGGAGTGAAATTGGCACTACAGCTGAGATTGAGATTGCGATTGTTTAGATGATTTCAAAGACTGACTGCAGTATGTGTCTGCATGTGTGTGCATGTAATTTGTGTAGCTTGTTGTTAGTGTTTAGCAAAAAGCTGTTATGCAGCATAGCAGCTGCTTCTTGCGTATAGCTGGAGAACTTTTTTTTTAAACATGGGTCAGGTCTTCATCATTATGTACCATGAGAGGTTGGGATAAGGTTCATCACAGTTTTAACACTTCTACTCCCCCCAACACTTAGGGAGATTGGCCATCTTCAAAGAGTAATGTCTTAAGATGACCGCAGATATGCTGAAAAGAGATGTGATTGCATCCTGGGACAAAGTCAAATTCAAGGCATGGGAAAGCCTTCACTGCCCCAAGACAAAGTTGGCTTTACCATTTCCCATCCTAGACATGTTTTCTTTTATAAAATTTGCTCAGGTTGTACCTAGTACCTAGGAGACATTTCTTAGTGGCCCATACTGGACCTGCCCAAATTAAAAAGCTTCTCGGGATAAACAAGTTCAAGATGTTACCCCCTGCAGTTCTTTTTGTCTTTGCTCTTGTTAGATGATTTCTTGGTCACTTTGTACATGAATTAATGCCTACTTATATCCATATTTCCATAAAACACAAAGTATCCTAAGTTTCACAGAAAGGGTAAAGCTTTTACAGTTCACCTGCTTGTCTTTTGGGCTGCCCACAATTCTGCTGATATTTGTCAAATATTTAGCTTCAGTTTGAAGAGTATTCACATTTAGCCGTGCTTAGATGCCTGCTTCATATAAGCCAGTTCTCAGGAAAAGCTGTTGAGAGCACCAGATTATACCACCTTTTGCCTGACCAGTCATAGAATTTTCCTTGATTTACCTAAAATTCTGTCTTTCCCCACCTCCCATGAAGACCTTTTTGTGGGCATCACTGGGCTCTAGGTCAGGCAAACTATCTTATGTACCATAAAAAGCTTACATTTTAGCATAAACAAAGCATGTTGCATTTATTTCTCGGTAACATTTTTTTGTCTTCTCATCACTATTGCAGTCGTGCCTGGCATACCCGCATTGCTAGTCGTATGCGGAATTAAGATAGTTCTAAGAAATGCATACTTCTCTTCTAAAGTACACGTATTTTCAAGCACTCAGCTGTTTTCTTCATGTTACACAGGTTTGTTCCATATGAAAACCTTGTCATTACTTAAAATTGCTAAAATCAAATGGAACATTTCCTCTAGTTTCCTCATTACTGTACCTATATGTAGTATTACATTTTATTGGTTTGTAATAGTCGCCTAAGTTCAGTGCCTAAGTTATGGCAGATAAGAGCATTTCGCAAGCACCGCACTAATAAATATGGCTGACTCTTAACAGGTCTCAGCTGGCTAGTCCTGTTTCTACTTTGGATATAAGGCATCAGCTCTGCAAGTCATAAAAGAATCCCACACCATGTTTGTCCCAATGCCTAGATTACAGGCAGTAGTTGTGTGCGTCATGGTATTCAGTGGTAATTTGCATTCTAAGCAGGCTTGACATTCTATTGTCTATGCCAAGCACTACTGTTATGTCTAGTTTTTAACTGGCAAAGAACACAGCACAGTAAAATTAAGAGTCAGTAAAGTCTTCAAAAATTACGTTTGCATTTACAGAGTTAAATAGAAATAGAGCATTACATTGTTCAACACCTTTATTATTTCTGTAACACATGGCAACAAGAAAACGCTAAAAATATACCATAACCATGCAAACACAGTATGAGCAATATTCAAAACATTTAGTAAAAGCTTTGCAAAATTATGAATACAAGGGTTCATACTGAATATCTCAATAAAAGAAAGATGTTTTTGCGAGTCTGATCACTATTGCAAGTACTCTGATCTTTTATCTTCTGCCATCTCAGTTTGGAGCTTGTGTTCAGCCACCTTGAAGATTTTTGAGCCTCTCTTCAGCCACCTCTTCCCCCATATCTTGCATCCCTTTACCAAGTAACCTAACAAACTCATATTGGTCAACCCATGTCCATTGCCTTGTGTGTCATCTCCAAACAATCTTGTTTTACTGGAGAAAAATATATTTTGTGCTAGGCACATCAGTTTGAAGTTTAAGTTTTGAAGCTGACATTTACAATAACCCCAGAAACTAAGCTCTTTGTCTAGTAGTCTGCATGGAAATTCACTGCCCTTGAATTCTGCAAACTTTCCCTGCCTGACATAGCTGAGTCTAGATCTATTCCTTTATAAGCCATGACTGATCAGTGAAGAAACATGATATGCTTTTTTTGGGCCAGTATAGTTTGTCAGAAACATTCACCACCTTATCCTTGTATATAACAAACACTTCCCTGCCTCCTTCCCTGTTTGAAACGCTCATCACATTTGTGGTTTTCTTCAGGCTTTGTCTGCTTGTTCACTCAGTTTAGAAGTAAACACTCCCAGTGACACTTGCAACACATCACTATTATTCCTCCATAACCTTATTTTTATGTTGTATGGCCAGTATGGCAACTGGTTGATGATAAAGTATCAACATCTGTATCGCTGATGTCCATCTTTAGCCATAAGTTTCAACAGCTTGTACAACTTTCATATTTCAGACAAATCATTTAAAAAAAGACTCCTGCTACTGTAAAAGTGATAATATCTACACTTTCTTTGACACTTATGGCTTTAGACATTTGGAGAGAATGTGCTTTGAGAAATGACCTCTATCTTTTAGGCTGTTAATCACCATACTATCTTTCAGCAAATTACTGTACTGTACAGAGCAATCACACACCATTTTTAACAACTCTTTCCAAAATAATGAACTTGTTTTTTCAGCGGTGTACTAAAATTGCCACAGAGTGGATGGAGAGGATGTCTGACTTTCTGTCTTCAAGCACTGTTAGATCTTGTCTGTATGACTAGCACACTTTCAGGGTAAGGTATAGTGATGCATATTACCCCTGTTGTTACTATTTAAGTAAACAATACAATGAAGTTCAAAATGTATATATCTGAGTTAGCTGTGATTAAATAAATAAGCCACATACCATTCCTTGATAATTGTAACCATTGCTTTTTAGTTTCTGATATGCTCCCTTCTAGCCAAACCTGTCAACCTCCAAGCATTAAAAATCATAGCATTGGCCTTTTTTTCTGGTTAGAAAAAGGAACACTCTTATTTTTCACAAAAGAAGGTCTTTATGTATTAGATGCTATGTTATTAGTGGTGGTGAGTCTTTGTATTGGCTTAGTTTATGTATTTAATAAAGTATGTATTCATAAGCATCTGCAGTGGTGGTGCTGCGGTAGCGTTGTCACCTCACAGTAAGACGCTGTCCGGTTAGATTCTCAGCTAGTGTCTTTTGCGTGGAGACATGCGTGAATGGGCGTACCTTCGTTGAAGGTTGTGCGTCAGGGCTGGTAACTCGGCACGTAAAAATCAACTACCAATCATTAGCGGACCGGAGTTCCGCTGTGGTAACCCTAACCGGGAAAAGCCAAAAGAAACAAGCAAACATGTATTCATAAGCATGCCTGACTTTATGAGAAACACCATAAATATAGGAGGAGCGAGGCTAAATCTTTGTTCCAAAATCATAGAGCTGTGCCTAAATCATAGCAGCTGAGAGGTATGCTTCTAAGACAGTGTTCCAAAATCCTTGCACAATATGCTAAACCAAAGAAGATTGTCTTTCAGCTTTTCCAGGTTAGAGGTCGCCACAGTGAATCACCGGTCCACAGATTGATTGGCAGTGAAACTTTTACAGTGTCAGATTGCCAGCCCGGTGCTCAACCTTTACAGAAGGCACACACACACACGCGCGCGCACACACAGACACACACACACACACACACACACACACACACATGCACACGCATGCATGCACCTTACCTGCATGTCTTTAAAACTCACTCAACCACAGGGAGGACATGCAGACTCCGCACAGAAGGCTCCTCAGCTGAGAATCGAACCAGAAAACCTCTTGCTGTGAGGTGACAATGCTAACCAATGCACCACGCGGCTGACAAAGAAGATGCATCCTATTCATTTTGGACACTTGTGTGATTTTTTTCTGTGTCAGCTATGAAAGTGTTTAGCAAAGCAAAATTAGGCATGCTGATTGTATCTAACTACAGGACTAGTTTGTGATAAATTCCATATTTTTTGTTACATATTTTAAAGATGAAGTATGTCATTTTGTTACTAGTGTAAAAAGACTACAGTCAGAAGGCTTGTATTTATCCAGTTGCTGCATTGCTTAGTGCTATGACTTTTAAGGGTATCAGTGACATCATCAAAACACATTTCTTATTATGAAACAGATGCTTCCATTTCTGTTATTAAAATATATTTCTCAGTGTTATCCTTGGAGTTTTTTTTTTCAGATGTATAGTATCCAAGCTGCTTCTGCAGTTGTGGTAATCCTTGGCAATCACAACGGACATGAGGCACATTCCTATAAAAGATGAGTAAGTGTTAAGTTCATTGTTACAGTAAATCCTATTACTGAATCAGTCATCCTGGACATACATCAGTTTTGTCATATAATCACTGCAGGAGTTCGTAGCAAGATGAAGCATTTATACACCACTGCAGTAAGGACAGTTGAAGTTAGTTTGTGGTGCTGATTCTCATTTGCCAACACTGAATTTTGCCATTCCCCACACTATGTCACAAATCACAGCAAGACAGAAATGCAACACACATAAACACGTACACACACACTCTAAAGCACTGCTCTTTATTTACATGATCTACATAATATGTCTTTTCTACCCCCACCATCCTCTTGCATTATGTGAAGTACTACAGTCATTGTCATATTGATTTCACATATCCTGGGGGGGTCGGTCAGTCTCTTCCTTTGCACTGGAATCCAGGTGGTGACCCCATGATTGTTCCTAGGCTGATTGCCACTCTTGAAATGGTCATGCCTTAGTTAATGGCAGTGAATGTCAGAAATCTATTATGGTACTTCCTGCTTTGAGTTCAAGGCCTTGCTTGCAGATGTGGTCCTATTAGTAGTATGTTTCTCCTGCTTTATAACATTCACTAATGGAAGAAAGACTTCTGAGAGAAGGAAAAATGACTTCTGGGATAGTCACTCATCTGCAGGATCAAAAACATCTGAACGGTATAGGAAAGCATGGCACATTTCAGCCCCAAATTATTTGTGACCTGTTAGAAGTTTATTGCGCTTTGTTTTTGTAGTATAGCAGAGTTACACAGCTACATCACTTAAACAAATGTATGTTTGTAACTTAGCAGTCGCATTTGCTTCTTAAGTGGTATGTGCCCAATAAGTCAATATGTAATTAGACATTTAGAATATACCGAAAAGTATTATTCATAGCTGAAAAGTATGTAACTGTCAGTCTACATTGCATTCAGAAAAAATGGCTTTTTTACTGAAATATTTTCAACATTCATAGACAAAAATGTATTGAATGGAAATTTCCAGCAGTCTGCTATATGCATGCCCTCACAAACTCAGGAACCTCACATGGCCTTCCTGAAAACACTAGAGGGGATAAATGTATCACCAAACACCATCATACTAGGTGACTTCAATTACCCTAATATAGACTGGGAACACTACTCAAGCCCAAACACCCTAGCCCAAAAGTTCCTGGAATTCATAAACTCAAATGCCATGGAACAACTAGTCACCATCCCCACAAGAGGAGATAACATACTTGATCTCATCATCACGAACATGGGAGCACAATGTTCAACACCGGAAGTATACCCCTCACTGGTGAGATCAGATCACAACTAATCTCGCTGGAGGTCCTCATCCCACCACACCTGAAATAAAAAAGACCACAGTAAAGAACTTCTCAAAAGCCGACTTCACACTTCTAAAGACTAGTGTGGTCTCCTTTAAGGCCCCCGAACCGGCGGAAAACAGTACTCAAGCCGCTGAATCACTTACAAATGCCTTCTACCAGCACCTGCAGGACTGCATGGATAAGGCAATCCCAAGCAAAACAAAGACTCTTTGTACCAAAGGCAAGCGTCCAGTCTGGTGGACCCCAGCCATAAACAAACTCTACAACAAAAGGAGGAAGCTACTACAAGATAGAGCAAAATCCTTAAAAGGTAAGACACCCTTGATCACTATAAGTAAAAACTAAGAGCTCTCATAAAATCATCCAAAGCAAATTTCGAGAGAAAAATAGCTAAAGACTCAAAAGACAATCATAAGGCCTTCTTTAGCTATGTTAGAAACCTAGGAGGAAACTCCCAGATATGCTCAGAACTAGTTCAAAATGATGTGAAGATTACTGATCCTACAGACATTGCCAACATACTGGCTGACAGGTTCAGTGCAAACTTCTCCCCTAAAGGAGAGATAGCTATAGCAAACGAATTCAGCCACCCAAACATCTCCAGCGCCCAAGTGAGAACTGCTCTCTCCAAAGCAAAAAACACAGCATCCATGGGACCTGATGGTGTCCCGGCTGTGTGCTCCACGAACTCTATGAGGAATTAAACCCACAGCTAAGACACCTGTTTAATCAAAGTCTTACCTCTGGATACGCACCCAGGAGTGGCGCACTGCAACTGTGGTCCCACTTCACAAAGGCGGTGCCTCCACCGACCCTGGAAATTACCGCCCATTAGCTTGACAAGCCTTATCTGCAAAGCCATGGAGAGGATCATAATGGACCTCATAAATAAAGACATAGGAATTTGCAGACTTTGGATCCAACCCAGTTTGGCTTTGTCAAAGGCAGATCATGCCTTTTAAACTTGGTTGACTTTTTGAAACAGTCACCAAAGCCATTGATGAGGAAAGGCAGTCCATACAGCCTACCTCGATCTGGCTAAGGCTTTCGATACAATACCCCACTCGGGTATCATTGAAAAACTCATCAGCTTAAATGTTAACCCATACATCACAAGATGGGTTGCAAACTGGCTGAGTGACAGAACCCACAGGGTCAGAGTTGCTGGCGCCATGTCAGACTCAAAGCCTGTCACAAGTGGTGTCCCACAGGGCTCAGTCCTGGGCCCACTCTTGTTTGGCATCTACTTTTCAGTACAAGCAAACACAGGAGGGTTATGGCTGACAAAGTTTGCAGATGACTGCAAACTGGGCCATAGTAGAAAACACATCTGACACAGATATCCTTCAGAAGGGTCTCACAGAAACGGATAACTGGTGCCAGAGCCACAGCCTAAAGTTAAATGCCAAAAAATGCATAGTCATACCCTTCGGGAAAAACAAGGTTACCCCTAGCTACCAAATAGGTGGCAATCCACTGAGCACAGAAGAAGTTATCAGGGACCTGGGGACCCAGGTTGATAGTAGTCTGTCATTCGACACCCATGTAGCTAAAGTAGTCAGGAAGACCTTCTACATTGCCCACCTTATCATGAAGGGATTCTCATCTAGATCAAGGGAGGTCATAGTCTCCCTTTACTCATCACTCATCAGACCAATGATTGAGTACAATGCCCCATTCGGAATGTATCTGACCCGACACTTGCAGCAGCTGGAGAGGCCACAAAAGTTCCTCACCAAAAGGATAAAGGGTCTCAAATCTGTCCTATGCTGCCCGACTGAAAGAACTCCAGCTCTATTCAGTCGCTTACCGCTTGCTCAGAGGTGACCTTTGCCTAACATACAAGGCCATGTCAAACCCAGATTTGATGAATATGCTTCACCTCAAAAATCTAGATCCATCAGAGCCACAAGGGCGGGAGACTTAAACCTCGACACGGCTATTAATAGGACGTGCTGGAGGGATAGATTCATCACCCAAAGACTCCCTATGCTGTGGAACAAAATCCCGGTACATGTGAGGCAGAGCACCTCGCTGGCCTTGTTCAAGAGAAATCTTGACCAATGGATGGGAGATCGCAGATATACCCCAGGGATTACCTCAGTGTCACTGCTCGACAGAGGCACAGCAAAATAATGGGTATAGTTCCCCATACTAAAGGGGTGGCGTAAGCCACAAAACGATGGGCTAGGCTTGTAAATGCCCTCGGGCAGATAGCCTAGTATGAACCTATGAACCTATGAACCTATATACAGTGAAGCAGTGTAGAGTCTGTCTTGCTGAACTCCTTAGAATTAACATTCATCCTAATCATCACAGAAGAATCCTAGTTTTGGATAGTGAATCCAGGTGCACCAGTCCAGGAATTCTGCCTGAAAAACTTAAAAATGTTTCCTAAATGTTCTCTGTTGAACAAAAATATCAGTGCAGCTGGACATACAGTTCTGTGCATTAGTTTACACTTGGCAAAAATTCATTCATTGACAGTATATGCTGCATGTAAAAGTACCCCCCCCACACACACACACACACACACATGCACACACACACACACACATCAAAGGTACAGTGACCTTGGCTTTTATAGTACTAATTAGGGATATAAAGTACATAGGCTACTGCATTTCTGGTGTGGTGAGGTCTGCCTCCCCCCAAACCTATAAACTCTGTCCAGAAGCGGTTTTGAAACAGCATTTGGCTCAGTTGCTGCTTAGTACAGCTGACAGCACACTGTAGCATCTTACTGTAGGAACCAGTACTTGTAACTGACAAACTTTGATTCCCCTTTCTTCCATCATACATTCCTTCCTCCACTTTGGGAGGTAAGAAACGATTGTGCAGAAGCTGACTGTCTCACATCTAGATAGCCATCAAGTTTTTTTTCTTTTGTTTTTTGATTACCCTCACAAATCTGATACACGATCTGCCAAACCATGGCTTGCAGTGCAGGCCTGGTGATGCCTATGCCTTAATCAAGCTACAGTGTTAGAAGTTCAGCTTGGCAGACCAGTGCATAGTCTGGTCCTTTTCTTGCTGTTGTGCTTCTCCCACCCTCTACTTAGGATCAATGCAGCAGAATTTCGAGCTGCCTTCTTCGCATTAAGATGGGTAAGGGGGCAAAGACCACTCCTTCCACTGCCTCCAGATATCTCGTTGCAGTACCAGAGGCTTGAATTAAAAAAAAAAATAGTATAAAAGGTATCTGTGCATCTGTTTTGGGTAATAAAGAATGTAAAAGCGTGAGAAACAAAAATGACAGGAAAAAGGTTGTATGTGAAATATGAAGAAGTGCAGAAACATGAAGAGCAAAGAAAAATAGTAAACAAGAAAAGACAGAAGGGAAGGAGTATCAAAGTAACGGTAAGTTACTGAAGTTAACATTTAGTGAAACTGATGAAAACAGAAACGAATAGTGTAATCTGTTCATGCAAAATATTAATAGTACTCCTGTTTCCTTGGAGAGCCTAAAAACCTGCAGTATATGGGTTGGTGGCTCTAAATTGTCCTTAGATGTGAGTGTGCTGTATGTTTGATATGAAGAAAAGACTGGCAATGTTTTTTTTTTTTTCTTTTTCCCTTGTCTAATAGTCTCTGTGGATAGTGTCGCTTTTTTCATAAGATCTTTATATGAGCAGTTTCAACTCGATGGCAATGAAAGAATGGATGATGGTGCCTCTTAAACCTAGAGGAAAATAGTTTTTGTACTTACTTTCCTCGCTTGCTTAGAGGAAAAACAGCTCTTATACTCACTTTCCTCACTTGTCTAGAGGAAAGTAGTTTTTTATTCAGGCATGTCCAAGGGTCAGCTCCCAGTGTTCTCTCCTGTCTATCTGATAAATCTGTGCATCTTAAGGCAATATAGCAATTGCCTCATGTACACAGACAACCCTCTCCTCCTATCACCCAACACTACAACCTGTGAGAGATGCACTTATCTAGTCAAACTGGATGTAAAGCTCTCTCCAACCAAGACTGAACTTGACAGTCAAGAAGAGAAGGTAAACACTTGCACCACACCACACTCATCACATAGTCCCACTAAACCTACACCACCAAAATCCACAAATAGAAAGACAAAAACATTTGCGGACGCTCTCAATAATAATTTGCTCAAGCAACAGAGACCTCCAAACCAGAAACGCAAGCAACCTCCTCCCCCAACACAACCCAAATGGCACATAGCCCACAGACTCAGTGTGCCAATAAACCACAGCCATAAGGCAAAACAACGTACCCAACACACTAGTCACAGGTGACTGGATAGTCATGCACACTGAAGTCCTACTCACCAGGCTAAACAAGGAGAAGGTTACTGTCAGCTGCCTGTCGGGTGCCAGGATCCGCCACATAACCCACGCACTCAGGTCACTCCACAACAAGTACAAATATGACTCTGTCATTGTCCATGTTGGTGTGAACGACCTGAGAATCTACCTCTCTGATCTACATGAAAAAGAGACATGGAAGAGCTCTCCGATTTGTAGCCAAGGCAGGTATGACCCTAGCCCTGAGTAGCATCCTGCCATTGCCCAGAATGATACCGTAATACAAGGACAAAATGATTGACTTCAACAATTGTCTAAGCTTCTGGTGTTTTTCTAAGGGGATCCAGTATCTGTCTGCCTGGACCGACATGGTCGACAGACCACGATGCTTTGCCAGAGATGGCCTGCACCTGTCACGCCTGGGATTACGGATACTGACTAAGGTTCTTGCTGCCCCTATAGCGCCTTTTGTAGGCAAGGTTCAAATGACAAATTCACCACCGTAACAGGAACAGGCAAGCAAAAACTGAGGGTAATGCTACCCAATGCTAGAAGTCTAAATCTCAAAATGCACTCACTCGAGGCACTCCTTAAAATTTATTTTTTTTATTTTATTTATTTATTTAACATTTGTTGACCGGGAATGTCCGACTAGGTTCCACAGATCCTGTTTTCAGCGGAGGCCCGGGGAGAAATGCTCCAGAAGCATGTCTTTAGAATGTGGGAGGAAACCGGAGTACCCAGAGAAAACCCACGCGAACGCAGGGAGAACATGCAAACTCCACACAGAAGGCACCCCAGCCGAGAATCGAACCAGAGAACCTCTTGCTGTGAGGCGACAGCATTAACCGCTGCACCACTGCGCCGATGGAGAACATCGGTATCTCTGCAGTGACTGAGACCTGGTTTAAGGCTCTAGAGAGCACCCCTGCATTACCAGGCTATAACTCTTACCACACTTTTCGGCCATCTAACCTGGACCAGAACACCAAAGGCAGAGGTGTGTTCATATTCATTAAGGATATCCGCACCTCCAGGCTAGTTGCACAGCATAATGCATCCGAGGTTATCCAAGTGCAATTAACTCTGGGCAAAACTGCAATCCAAATTGTAGCTTGCTACAGATCCCCCACCATGCCCCAGGATTCCCACTCCTCTTTTCCTGTATACTGGAAAATATTAGGGTTCAAACAAACACCCTAATAATGGGCGATTTCAACTACCCCACAATTAATTGGGAAAACTACTCGTACCAACTCCTTCGCTCAACGCTTTCTGGAATTCATAAATTCCAATGCCCTGGATCAGCTTATCCACACCCCCACCAGGGGCAACAGTATCCTAGATCTAGTCATTACCAACATGAGTGACCGGTGTTCCACACCTGAAGTCGACTCCTTGTTGGTCAGATCCGACCATAAGCTAATCACCCTAGATATCTGCATCCCACCCCCACCTACCATTAAGGAAACCATGGTAAAAAGTTTCTCCAAAGCCAACTTCATGCTTCTTAAGACAGAAGTGGCGAACTTCATGACACCCATGCAAATGGACAATACAGTTATGACTGCTGAATCCTACACAAATGCACTCTATAAGCCCTTACAGCAGTGCATGAATCGTGCTATCCCAAACAGAACCAAGATGCTATCCTCCAAAAAAGGAAGCCAATCTGCCATAAACAAACTCTACAACAGAAGGAAGAAACTTTTGCAAAAGAGAGTAAAATCCCATGAGTATAGAAGCTCCCTGGTCAGCCTCAGTAAGAAGCTGAGATCCCTTATAAGATCCTCCAAAGCTAGCTATGAAAACAAAATCATCACTGATTCTAAGGGAAACCACAAAGCATTCTATAGCTATGTCAAGAATCTCAATGGCAACACCCAGATCTGCTGTGAGGTACAGCACAATGGCACGAAAATTACAGAACCAACTGATATTGCCAACGTCCTGGCAGATAGGTTCAGTGCTAACTTTACCCCCCCCCCCTCACCCCCTAAAGGGCCCATATCTATACAGGAAGAATGCAGAGTCCCTGTAATCACATCTATGCAGGTAAAAGCTGCACTCTCTAAAACCAAAAACACATCATCCATGGGATGGGACAACATCCCAGGCTGCGTTTTACATGAACTCCCTATTAGCCTGACGAGCCTGGTCTGCAAGGCCATGGAACGTATCATCATGGAGCTCATAAACAAAGACATTGGTAATCTCCAAACTCTGGACCCCACCCAGTTCGGGTTTGTGAAAGGCAGATCATGCCTTCTGAACCTGATCGACTTCTTTGAGGCAGTCACCAAAGCCATAGATGAGGGTAAGGTGGTTCACACAGCCTATCTTGACCTAGCCAAGGCTTTCAACACCATCCCGAATTCTGGAATTATAGCAAAACTCACTAAACTAGGTATAAATCCCTATGTCACAAGATGTGTTGCCAACTGGCTCACTGACAGTACCCATACTGTAAAAGTTGCAGACTCCAAATCTGACTTCAATCCATTGACAAGTGGAGTACCACAGGGTTCAGTCCTGGGACCTCTCCTATTTGGTATCTACTTCTCTGAAGTACAGGCTAACACAGAAGGCCTCTGGCTAATGAAGTTTGCAGATGACTGCAAACTAGGAGCCATAGTCGAGTCCCCAAATGATGTGGACATCCTACAGGCAGGCCTCACTGAGACAGATGCCTGGTGTCAGAGGCATGGCCTCAAGCTCAGTGCCAAAAAGTGCATTGTCATCCCCTTTGGTAAAAACTCTTTAGCCATGAAGTACCACATAAATGGCAGTCTACTTAACACTGAATGTGTGATAAGAGACCTTGGGACCCAGGTGGACAGTAGTCTCTCCTTTGATAATCACATCGCCACAGTAGTCAGGAAATCCTTCTATGTGGCACACCTCATCACAAAAGGGTTTTCATCCAGGAAAAAAGAGGTCATTGTTCCCCTCTACTCGGCACTCATTAGACGCACTATAGAGTACAACGCCCCTTTTGGAATGTACCTCACAAGATATCTGCAGCAGCTGGAAAGGCCACAGAAGTACCTCACAAAGAGGATTACTGGTCTCAAACAGATATGCCCTACAGTGACTGTCTCAAAAAACTCCAGCTTTACTCTGTAGCATATCGTCTACTCCGAGGAGATCTCTGCCTAACATATAAAGCTGTGTTAAACCCAGAGGTATTGGACATGCTACACCTAAAGAAATCCCAGTCCCTCCGAGCTACATGCTCTAGGGACCTAAACCTTGTCACCATAATAAATAGGACATGCTGGAGGGATAGATTCCTATCCCAGAGACTTCCTATACTCTGGAACAAGCTACCCATCTATGTCAAGCAAAGTTCCTCATTAGCACTCTTCAAGAAAACTCTTGGTGAGTGGATGGGAAATAAGAAATACACCCCGGGGATCACTTCTGTGGCTCTGCTCGACAGGGGCACAGGAAATTAACTTTCTTGGGTGGCATAAGCTAGGGGACCTTGTTGGCTAGGCTTACTTAGGCCCTTGGGCCAATAGCCTAGTACCTACCTATGAACCTGTGAGCCTATAAAACTGACCAGCCATGGAGGCACAATGACCTGCAGTTACTGTGAAGTTAGATTTTGCTCCAAGATAACTTGCAGTAGGTATTGCAGACTAAATCATATAGTCCAGTCCTGCAGCAAACACTGTTCCGTATATTTCCTAAAGGCTTTAATAAAAAGTGTGCAATCTTGGGTGGCTGTAACAAAATACACTATGTCCGGATAAACCCCATCTGTACCCACAACCTAGATGAGATTATGTAAGAACCTACTAGATCTAACTTTTACACTGGTAATCACACCAATGATTTTATTCATCTCCAGTGAAAAAGGTGTCTTTATATATTGGAAATCTCTTTCTGGAAGCCATCACTTTTAGCTACATTTCTAAGGTGAAGATTGTAATATACAAATAACTATATCCTGGCTTTCACAATGATTGGATCTTGGTCAAGAGGAATTGTCTTGTTTCAATAAGCAGAACCATAATTGGCTCAACCTACTGTGAGCCAGCATCCCTTCCCCTCAGCACTTCAAGTGAAGAGCAAAACAGAAAGCACTTTACTGTCTTAAACTGATCACTGCCTGATTGGCTTATTACACATCCATGCATCCCCCCCCCCCACAAACACACATGCACTCACAGCTCTACCACTGAGGAGCAAAAGTAAAAAAAAAAAAAAAAAAAAACATTCTTTCTAACCAGATATATAACAGCCACCCCCCCCCCCCCACTCCCTTCTGCCCGGCCAGGTACTGTTTCTGTGCCCTGCTTCTGCCCTTCAACGATCCATTCAAACCTGAGGACTAAACTGTAGCAACAGTTGCTGCAGTTTATACCTTGCCTGCATGGAGCACTATGGCGCTTAGGTTACAGTTTAAAAAAAATCCTTCTTTTAAACTATAGCAAACTACTTGCTACAAATGTAGCAAACATTTGCTACAGTTTATACCCTGCCTACATGGAGTGCTATGGAGCTCATTTTTTAGTTAAAAAAATCCTTCTTATAAACTGTAAAAGACTGTTGGTTATAAATGTAGCAAATAGTTGCTAAAGTTTATACACTGACAGCATAGAGCGCTACAGCTGTCAGGTTTTAGTTTAAAAAAAAAATTGTAGCAAACTGCTTGCAACAATGTAGTATGCAGTTGCTACAGTGTAGACTACACACACCTCAGGTTTGACTGCAAATGCAATACCAGCTTTTAAAAAACAGTGTTGAATTAAAGAAAGGTCAGGATTGGCTGATTGCACCCCCAACACTTAGTGCCCAAGGCAGTTGACCCTCTCACCCTGCCCTAGTTACATTACTGTCCACAAGTTCATCTCTGAAATTGTTTAACCAGTTATTTTGTTTACCTTCTAGATTTTGAAGAAAAGTTCTTGAGAGAAGAGAGTATGTTTCATACCCTGAATGTTTACCATCTGTTATGGATCTGACTGAACTCATAAGTAGAGTCTAAGGTCATGAGTATAGGAAGGCATAACAGTTGTTTTCTTCTTTTAGCTCTATCAGAGCAGGTACTTTCGTGATTTAACAGTTTGTTTCTAAGTGCTTAGGTTTATAGGTTCATAGGTTGGTACTAGGCTATCGGCCCTAGGACCTATGCAAGCCTAGCAATAACAATTCCCTGGATATTTCTTCCCACAATATTTACTTCTCTGGACCCCTGTCTAGCAGGGTGACTGACATGATCCCCGGGGTGAATTTCCTATCTCCCATCCAATCATTAAGGTTCCTTTTGAAGAGGGCCAGTGAGGCACTCTGCTTGACATGTATGGGCAGTCTATTCCAGAGTATGGGGAGTCTCTGGGTCAGGAACCTATCCCTCCAGCATGTTTTGTTCATTGTGATGACGAGGTTTAGATCCCTGGAGCGTGTGGCTCTGAGGGATTGGGATTTCTTTAAGTGAAGCATGTCCAACAGCTCAGGGTTTGACATGGCCTTGTATGTTAAGTAGAGATTGTCTCTGAGTAGACGATATGCCACAGAGTATAGCTGGAGCTTTTTTAGACAGTCAGCATATGGCATCTGCTTTAGGCCTGTGATTTTTTTAGTGAGGTGTTTCTCTGGCCTTTCCAGCTGTTGCAGATGTCTTGTGAGGTACATACCAAACGGGGCATTATACTCTATAATGGCTCTAATGAGGGATGATTACAGTGGGACAGTGACCTCCTTTTTTCTGGATGAAAAGCCCTTAGTGATGAGGTGTGCCACATAGAAGGATTTCCTGATTGTTGTGGCGATGTGGTTATCGAAAGTGAGACCACTGTCCACCTGTGTCCCTAAGTCTCTCATCACACTTTCGATGTTTAGTGTCCTGCTACCTATGTGGTAATTCATGGGTACATGTTTTTTTCCAAAGGGGATAACTATACATTTCTTGGCATTAAGCTTGACCCCATGGCTCTGGCACCAGGCATCTGTTTCTGTAAGGCCCTTTTGTAGAATATCCACATCATTTGGGGATTCAATAATGGCTCCCAGTTTGCAGTCATCTGCAAGCTTTGTTAGCCAGAGTCCCTTAGTGTTGGCCTGTACTTCAGAGAAGTAGATGCCAAACAAGAGTGGTCCCAGGACTGAACCCTGAGGTACTCCACTTGTCACTTGTCTGGAGCTGGATGTGGAATCGGCTACTTTTACAGTCTGGGTTCTGTCAGTAAGCCAGTTGGCAACCCATCCAGTGATGTAGGGATTTATGCCCAGCTTAGCAAGTTTATCTATGATTCCAGAGTGGGGGATTGTGTCGAAGACCTTGGCGAGGTCCAGATAGGCTGTTTGGACCACCTTACCCTCGTCCACAGCTCTGGAGACTGATTTGAAGAAGTAAATCAGGTTCAGGAGACAAGATCGGCCCTTCACAAACCCAAATTTTCAGCAATTTGTCATGAACATTTTCTTTGGCTCATCAGGTTTCTTCTGTGTTTTATATAATTGTGTACTGCTTTGGATTTTTTTCCTGAGTTACACTTACTACAGAATTAGTCTTATAATAAGATCTCCCAGGTAAATGAGAGTGTATCAAATCATGTGCTCTTCAAGACAACTTTCTACTGTGGGTACTTTATTCCCAGGAATGTCTTTCTCCACCTGGTTGATTTCCACTGTCATTCAGTGTAGAAGGCGAATCTGTTTGTAATACAGTCAGCAAGTTTAGAATTTTGTACACTTGTAAATTGCAATGTTTCCTCATTGGTGGAAGCTCCTACGAGATTGGAGTCAGGAAATAGGGACTTACGGGTTGAGCAAATACTACATCCCTTCCACAAGAGTGCCATCAGGTACTGCAGTCCTTCCACAAGAGTGCTAGCAGGTGCTACAGTCCTTACACAGGAGTGCCAGGCCAGCCAACACTGCAACGCGTACACAAGAGTGGCCAGCAGACACTGCAACCCGTACACAAGAGTGCCAGCAGAGGGTCCCTGTTATATAAACGAAAAGTGGAAATGTCGAATGGCCAAATAAACGAAAAGGCCGTTTGTCGAAATGAATATTGTGGGGGGCTGTAACCCCCACACACCCAGCTAATTACATATACCAACTCCGAGATCGCACTACAGTGAAGAAAGGGCAAAATTTCCAGCCTTCACTTTACCGCGATCTTACAGTAGCGATATCGAGGAACGGCCTTTTCATTTATTTGACTGTTCGACGTTTCCACTTTTTGTTTATTTAATAGGGAACCCCAGCAGATACTGCAGCCATTACACAAGAGCGCCGTCAGGTACTGCAGCCCTTCCACAAGAGTGCCAGCAGGTACTGCAGTGTTTCCACAAGAGTGTCAGCAGGTACTGAAGCCCTTTCACAAGAGTGTCAGCAGGTACTGCAACCCTTCCACAAGAGCACCATCAGGTACTGCAGCCCTTCCACAAGAGTGGCATCAGGTACTGCAGTGCTTCCACAAGTGTCAGCAGGTACTGCAGTGCTTTCACAAGAGTGTCAGCAGGTACTGCAGCCCTTCCACAAGAGTGCCATCAGGTACTGCAGCCTTTCCACAAGAGTGCCATCAGGTACTGCAGCCCTTCCACAAGAGTGCCATCAGGTACTGCAGCCCTTCCACAAGAGTGCTAGCAGGTACTACAGTCCTTACACAGGAGTGCCAGGCCAGCCAGTACTGGAACCCATACACAAGAGTGCCAGTAGACACTGCAACCCATACACAAGAGTGCCAGCAGATACTGCAAACCGTACACAAGAGCGCCAGCAGGTACTGAAGCCATTACACAAGAGTGCAAGCAGGTACTGCAGCCCTTCCACAAGTGTCAGCAGGTACTGCAGTCCTTCCACAAGAGTGTCAGCAGGTACTGCAGCCCTTCCTCAAGAGTGACAGCAGGTACTGCAGCCCTTCCAGAAGACCGCCAGCAGGTGCTGCAGCCCTTCTACAAGAGTGCCATCAGGTACTACAGTGCTTACACAAGCGTGCTACAAGGTACTACAGTCCTTACACAGGAGTGCCAGGCCAGCAGGTACTGCAACCAGTACACGAGTGCCAGCAGACACTGCAACCCATACACAAGAGTGCCAGCAGACACTGCAACCCGTACACAAGAGCGCCAGCAGGGACTGAAGCCATTACACAAGAGTGCCAGCAGGTACTGGAGCCATTACACAAGAGTGCCAGCAGGTACCGCAGCCGTTACACAAGAGTGCCAGCAGGTGCTGCAGCCATTACACAAGAGTGCCAGGAGGTACTGCAGCCATTACACGAGTGCCAGCAGGTACCGCAGCCGTTACACAAGAGTGCCAGCAGGTGCTGCAGCCATTACACAAGAGTGCCAGGAGGTACTGCAGCCATTACACGAGTGCCAGCAAGTACTGCAGCCATTACACAAGAGTGCCAGCAGATACTGCAGCCATTACACAAGAGTGCCAGCAGGTAGTGCAGCTATTACACAAGAGTGCCAGCTGGTACTGCAGCCGTTAACACAAGAGTGCTAGCAGGTACTGCACCCGTTACACAAAAGCATCAGCAGGTACTCCAGCCATTACACAAGAGCATCAGCAGGTACTCCAGCCATTACACAAGAGCATCAGCAGGTGCCACAGCCATTACACAAAAGTGTCAGCAGGTACTACAGCAGTTACACAGGAGTGCCGTCAATATTTCTGAACCATTTTAAAGAACCCGATGAACCCATGTTCAGAAGTAGATCAAAATATACTGTAGTGTTAATATGAATGTCTCATACCTTAAGTGTATTTTGCAGCTTCTCCCAAATTAGAATGGTAGTGGGATAGCTTTTGTTTGCTACCCAGGGTTAGCCCCACTGGGCATAAGTGCCCTTTTTCAGGGAGGGGACCTGTGAACATTGATATTTAAGTGACTTGCTCAGAATCGCATAGTTTAGAAATAGAAATTGAGGGAATCAAACCAAGTACTACTGCATCGAGTTTATTAACAGCGTTGGACTAAACTGCCAGAGTCAATATTCTAATTATTTTATTTAATTATTTATTTATTTATGTGTCTATTTATTTTTCATCTTGTCTTTTTCCTTCACTGCATTTTGTGTCCCCACAATAAAGCATTTAATGCCAGACTGGAAACAACTTTATAAAGCACTTCTGAGAGCCACTCAAAAAGTCATCCTGGTATTTTTTGCCATTGTTATGAACTTGTAGGTGATGTTCTGGTCATAGGTTCTATGTGGCAAATTATTAGAGTATTGATATGCTATGAAATAGTAGATCTTGGGGGGGGGGGGGTTGAGCACTGGGCTTCACAAGAGTGCAGCTCAAAAACCTTGGACCAAGACCCAGTAAACAATTGAAGCAGTACACAATTAAATCTTTGAAAATACATAAATTAAGCTATACTCCCAATTTGTTAGGTAATCACCAGCACCATAACATTCAGATCAAGGTGGCTCCTGTCCTGAGGGAGAAGCAAGATAACTTTTGGAGTTTTATCAGAGGCTTTCCAGTTATAAAAATAATATCAGTGACAGAAGCTTAGGCTGTATGAATGTACAGCAAGTTGTAGTTTGCATAGCAGCAGTAATAACAGATATGTCAACCAGATATATTCTGACAAACTAGAGACTGTATATTGTGCAGCTCTTCCATTCGATGTCCATTCCATGCCAAGTAATGGATGGAATTAAAAAAATGAGCATTATATTTGGTTATTTTTTATGTAAATGAACAGTCACTTATATGATGCCAGTTGGCAACTGCCCAAGATAATTGACTTTCATATTTTTGAACAATCGCAGATGTATAGCTCATTTCTGAAGCTAAGGTTAGGTGTTTTAGAATTATATTTTCTTCATAAGATCATGGTTTCATACTAGGCTAGCTGCCCCTGTGGACCATTTTTAAGACTAGCCAATTTCCCTTACTGAGAATAAAACCTTGTACCTCCTGTCTGTGAGGTAAACACCTTGATTGTTATGACAACTACCAACTGTTTTGAGGCAAATTTACCAAAAGATAAAAAAGAGGAACCCAGACTTTTCAGATCACTTTTCCTTCTAGAAATCATGTGGAAGTGTATATGCTCATATGAAGCCATACAGGAAACAGGAAACTATGTTAAGTGTTACAGAATTATCCTACGTTTATCAATGGTGTCAGAAGGGCAGTATTTCGGTCATGCAGATTATTATATTTTATAGTTTTAACTGGGGTCAGATTGTATTAGCTTTTCTTTCTTTCTTGTGGCTTCCGATAAAAGGTGGTTTGTGGCAGGATGGTTCCACTAGGGACTTGTTTCATTTTCCATGCTTTGCAGTGACGTTTAGAGTCTTGTCTTTTGATGCATTTGATATACACTGTTCCCATCAGTCTCACTTGCTGCCTTTTTATATTTTTCAGTACACTGTGTAAAACAGATTTTGTTATTTGGAGTACAGTCACAATGCGCATTTCATGTCTCTCTTCTGTAAATTGTGGGAATGACTGAGTATGAGTTGACTGCCTTACATAATGATGAGGCAGAGAAATGGGGTCAGACCCCCCTCTTACTGTGTTTCCCCGTCATCTGTGAGAAAAAGACAGCAGTGAGCTAACAATTCCCTGCTGCTCTTTTGTGTGAATGTGAGAAAGAAACAAATTGTGCAGGTCTTGTTAGCTGGGTCACTTTCAAGTCGGCCTTCATCATCAGCTAGTGTGTTCATCCTGAAAGTATGTTAATGTATTATAGTAAAACAAAAAGAGACCAGTAAGGAAAATGCTTGTTTTTACAACTGCAGATAGAAGAAGCTTCAATGTGGACATAAACTAGCCTTTGTAAGCCACTTTTGAATAAAAGAAAAAAAAATAGAAATGAAATGTTCATGTGCAGAACTGCTCTGGAGACCTTAAAATGTTTGCTGTTCTTATAACTGCTTATAGTGATGCATTGAAGCAATTACATATATTTGCTTAATAAGGTATGTAGATTATGAATATTTGTGCATTAGCTGTTCACTGCCATGATGCCTAAAAGAATTCCTGAAATACGCCATTCCCTGGACTGTTAGTACCTGAAGAGTTAAGCTGCGGTTTGGCACTGTTAAGTATTTTTAAGAAATAGTTTTGAGATTAACCCAAGTGCATGCATCTGCAATTCTACTTAATCCTTTTTTCCCCTATACTTCACAGGGATGAGTTCCATGAAGACGGTTTCTGTCAACCATACCGAGGCATTGCATGTGCAAGATTTATCGGAAACAGGACTATCTACGTGGACTCCCTCCAGATGCAAGGAGAAAGTGAAAATCGAATCACTGGTAGGAATTGCATACCTTGCTGCTAAATCTCATTGTATCCCATGGTCTGTTCACGTGAATCAGTGCCAGCATTATTCCACAAGAGCTTATTAATGAACAGTCTGCTAACGTGATGTGAACAGGTCTAGACAGGTTGCTCCTTTTGTCATTTCTTCACGCTCAATATCGTAACTAAAAACATACTGCAGCAAAGTTGTCTTGCTTACAAAGTCCTTTCTCTGGAAGAGAGCGACTTGCCTTTGAAAACTGCTTAATATTCTGTGTGTTTTTGTTTATATTTTGTAAGTATAGAGGGTGTTTGTCTCATCTTTATTCCTAAACTAAAAAAAAAATATATACTTCACAGTCAATTTTGAAAAACATAAGTACATTTCAGTATGCATACTGTGTGCGCTGTTAGTCTTATTAACATTAAATTCCTTGTTTATGCACAGTAATAGCTGATATTTGTCCAGTTTAGAATTACTGTGGATTTCATCTTGAGCAAGTAGCCGAGTCCCCGTTTTAGCACTGATCCTTGGGTGTGACATCATAACCTGTTGCTGAAAGAACAGTGATGTATTATAGAGTAGAAAGAATGTAAAAGAAGGGGCATTATTAAAGGAAAATTCCCTATAAAACTGTGTGTGTGTGTGTGTGTGTGTGTGTGTGTGTGTGTGTGTGTGTGTGTGTGTGTGTGTGTGTGTGTGTGTGTGTGTGTTTCATTTGGTTGAATCCCATATGCTGATAGACTACAGTCTACAGCCTGGTCAGTCACTTGTTTTCCAAGCCCCTCGCATGGTTTACCACTTTGAACTGGCATGACTGTTTGAGCAAGACAAGTATAGTGGTTCAGGGAGTGAGTTGGAATTTTATCATTTGTGTTAAAATATGAGTGGAAGATTTAGAGGTAGGGTTTAGGGACTGAGTTTTGGGATTACGGTTAGGGAGTAGGTGGGAACTTTAGGGATAGGAAACTGGGTTTGATATTAGGGTCAGGGAGTGACTAGTAGTTTTTAGGTTTAGTGAGTGAGGTTTGGAATTAGGTTTAGGGAGTCAGTGGGAGCTTTATGTTTAGGAAGCATGGTTTGGATTAGGGATTAAAAAGCAAGTGGGAGTTTTTGGTTTAGAGAGCAAGGTTTAGGATTAGGTCTAGGAAGCAAGTGGAAGTCTAGGGAGTGATTAGTGGTTAAGAATTTTACTACCTGAGGAAGCAAAGGTAAACTAGGCATACTCAGTGTACTCAAATGAGTAAATTTTTTCTGAGCCTCTCTTTAAGCTGTCAGTAGTGATACTCAAAAAGCACAGAATATTTAGAACCGTGTTGTTAAAAGAATATTTGCAAGAGGTTCTCCGGTTCAATCCTTGGCTGGGGTGCCTTCTGTGTGGAGTCTGCATGTCATCCCTGTGGTTGCGTGGGTTTCCTCCGGGTGCTCCGGTTTCCTCCCATATCCCAAAGACATGCTGTAGGTTGATTGGACACTCTAAATTGGCCCTAGGTGTGAGTGTGTGCATGTGTGTGCCTTCCATGGAAGGTTAGGCTGGCAACTCGACACCGTAAAAACACTACTGCCAATCATGAGTGGACAGGTGATCCGCTGTGGAGACCCCTAACTGGGAAAAGCTGAAAGAAGAAGAAGAAGAAGGAGGCATACAAAGAATTCATGTGCAAAAGGAATACACCTCTAAAACTAGCTTTTTATGGATATAAATGGTAACTGTTGAAATAGTTTGCCTCTTCATATATAGCTAGGGTAGCATTTTGAGGGTTAAGTACATTTTTAAAGTGGTAGGTGGGTAGTGGGGGCAGCAACATTAGGTCTGAGTATAAAATGTAAATCTGTGGCTACACCCCAGCGAGGAAACACTTAAGAATGTGAAAGCTTGTAGTGTCTGTATGACATTTTTGTGTAGTAAAACAATACTTTTTATTTGTTGATTGTCTAGTTAGTGACTTTTACATTTGATACTGTTTCTTTTTACTGGCTCAAAACTTAATTGTTCAAGGTACTCATGTGTTTAAGAGTTTGGGAGATAGAGAGACATGTTTAATCTTGGAGAGAGTAGGGTGGAAGTCTTAAGGTTATAGAGTTTAGTGTCCTGGGTGGGTGTATATATATATATATATATATATATATATATATATATATATATATATATATATATATATATATATATAGCTGTATTAGGATGGAGTAGCCGAGATGTTGGACTATTTCATGCAATTGGCAGTGAGCATGTGAACCGCAGGACTAATTGCATGCAAGTGTCTGTATATGTATTGTCACACACACACACACACACACACTTGCATTCCTTTCTTACATATATATATATATATCTTAATATTCTTCACACTACTATTGGGTCAGATTACTGTATTTAATATATTTTAATTTCTTATACCTTAAAATGGCAGCACAGCGGGCGGCCGCAGTGGTGCAGCGGTTAGCATTGCCACCTCACAGCAAGAGGTTCTCCAGTTTGATTCTTGGCTGGGGTGCCTTCTGTGCGGAGTCTGCATGTCTTCCCTGTGGTTGCGTGGGTTTCCTCCGGGTGCTCCGGTTTCCTCCCACATCCCAAAGACATGCAGTAAGTGGATTGGCCCTAGGTGTAAGTGTGTGCATGTGTGTGCCTTCTGTGGAAGATTGGGCGCCGGGCTGGCAACTCGACACCGTAAAACTCCTCTGCCAATCATGAGCTGACAGATGATCCGCTGTGGCAACTTATAACTGGGAAAAGCCAAAAGAAGAAGAAGAAGATACCTTAAAATGGCAGCCATGGGTACTGACATGATTTTGGTTTTTAGTGTTTTTCTCTACTTTCCAGAATGCAGATCAGGTCTGTATAGTCTGGCACATCCTATACATTGCAGATTATTTTTTCTTCATTCAGTTGCAGTGACAGTGCTTCTTTTTAACGGAATTACTCTGATCTTTGCTTACTTTAAACTAGTAAAAGGCATTTGCATTATTGTGGTTCATTTACATTTTTTTTCAATAGGAAATAGGCAGAGAAATAAGGTTTCGTTAGGTGTTGAAAGATGTAGTCCTTAAAAAATCCAGACCTTCCTCACTCACACTTGTGCTAGTTTTGAAAGTTGTTAGCTGTGTTCATTCTTTGGCAACTTAGAGTTGTCACTTCTAGGAGCTAGTAAGGCAAATGGCAGTTGCTTATTGTAGATTGATATTGTGCATTGAACAAAAAAAACTTTGCTTGCTAAAAGTATTTACTTATTTATGTAGTTTTGCATTGTATTTATCTGTTTTTATCATATAAAGCACATACTAATAAATAAAGTAAAACTCCTTTCCAAATAATTTGTTGTTAGAGAAATATTTATAAAACCTTATTGACCTAATCTAGACACATTCTCAGGTTGGTGAATTGAGAGCAGTCACCCAGAGTGAAAATTGCAAACTATGTTTGTTATTTAGCTTGTGTCATGCAGACTGAGACAAATTCCTTTCAGAAACAATGCAAGACTTGAACAATAAAAATAAATGGTGGGACTTTCATAATCTGTGGCAATGGTGGGACTTTCATAATCTGTGGCAATGGTGGGACTTTCATAATCTGTGGCTGGGAAGCAAGTGAATGTCTATCTATCTATCTATCTATCTATCTATCTATCTATCTATCTATCTATCTATCTATCGGATGTAAAAGTGTACGCACCCCTATTAAAATGGCAGGTTTTTGTGATATAAAAAAATAAGACCACAATAAATCATTTCAAAACTTTTCCAACATTTAATATGACCTATAACCTGTACAATTCAGTTGAAAAACAACTAAATCTGTTAAGGGGAAAAATGTTAAAAATTAAAAAAAATGTACAATAAGCTGGTTGCATAAGTGTTCTTCTTTCGGCTTTTCCCGGTTAGGGGTCGCCACAGCGGAACTCCGGTCCGCTAATGATTGGCAGTAGAATTTTTACGGGTGCCGAGGTGCCAGCTCGATGCCCAACCTTCAATGAAGGCACGCCCATTCTACGCATGTCTTTCGAACGCCACTCGACCACGGGGAGGACATGCCGACACCACACAGAAGGCACTCCAGCCAAGAATCGAAGCACCTTTTGATTTAATGACAGCATTCAGTCTTCTTGGGTACACACCTGCCATCAATTAAAGAGACTCTGATTAACCCCAAATAAAGTTCAGCTGTCCTAGTAGGATTTTCCTGACATTTACTCAGTTGCCTGCTACAGCAAAAGCTGTGGTTCACAGAGTGCTTACAAAAGCATCAAAGGGATCTTATTGTTGAAAGATGTCAGTCAGGAGAAGGATAGAAAAAATTTCCACAGCATTGGATACACCATGGAACACAGTCATGACAGTCATCAAAAAGTGGAGAAAATATGGGACAGCAGTGACGTTGCAAAAACTGGACATCCCTCCAAAATTGATGAAAAGACAAGATGAAAACTGGTCAGGGAGACTGCCAAGAGACCTACAGCAACACTAAAGGAGCTGCCGGAATTTCTGGCAAGTACTGGTTGTCTACTATATGTGACAACAATCTCCTGTATTCTCCATATGTCTAGGTTATGGGGTAGGGTTGCAAGATGGAAGCCTTTTTTAACACAGAAAAACATCCAGGCCTGGCTAAAATTTGCAAAACAATATATGAAGTCTCCCAAAAGCATGTAGGAAAATGTGTTATGGTCTGATGAGACCAAAGTTGAACTTTTTGGCCACAATTCCAAAAGGTACATTTGGTGCAAAAACAACAGTTTGCATCACCAAAAGAACATCATCCCCACGGTGAAGCATGGTGGTGGCAGTATCATGGTTTGGGGTTGCTTTGCTTCAGCTGGAATTGGGGCTTTAGTCAAGGTGGAGGGAATTATGAACACTTCCAAATACCAGTCACTTTTGGTCTAAAACCTTAAGGCGTCTACTAGAAAGCTGAATAGGAAGAGGAATTTCACCTTTCAACACGACAATGACCCCAAGCATACATCCATATCAAGAAAAGAATGGGTTCACCAGAAGAAAATTAAAGTTTTAGAAAGGCCTAGCCAGAGCCCAGACCTAAATCCAGAAGAAAATATGTGGGCTGACCTGAAGAGGGCTGTGCACAAGAGATGCCCTCACAATCTGACAGATTTGGAGTGTTTTTGCAAGGAAGAGTGGGCAAATATTGCCAAGTCATGATGTGCCATGCTGATAGACTCCTACCCAAGAAGACTGAATGCTGTAATTAAATCAAAAGATGCTTCAACAATGTATTAGTTTAAGGGTATGCAGACTTATGCAATCAGTTTATTGTGCATTTTTTATTTTATTTTTTTCCCCTAACAGATTTGTTTGTTTTTCAATTGAATTGCACAGGTTATAGGTCACATTAAAGGTGGGAAAAGTTTTGAAATTATTTATTGTGGTGTCATTTTTTATATCACAAAAACCTGGCATTTTAACAGGAGTGTGTAAACTTTTTATTTATATATATATATATATATATATATATATATATATATATATATATATATATATATATATATAGACACACACACACACACATTTATATATGTATACGTAGTATATAATATTATATAATTAATTAATTTGAAGGGTGATGTTTCCTTTATCTCATCCAAGGCAATTAGTTTGTTGTTAAGCATACAGCTGTAGTAATAAATATCAGGAATTAATGATAAACTCTGTGGCTCTTCACGTGAAATACAGGCTGTCACTAGATGTTATATTTTTAAACTATTATCATTGAATGGTCTTTAAATGTTTTAGTAATTTTGAAATTGATGGGTCATTGTCATTCTTTTAGAGGCGTCTCATACCTATGGTTCTCTGCCCCTAACAGCCCTCAGACCAACTTAATTCTACGTGATATGATATTACATTCCTTACTGCACTGACGGCCATTCTCTTTGTTTTAGAGATGGTGGCCCTTGGCTGCGTATGTTAATTTTCATACTGCCCTAATGGTCATTTATAACTGATACCCAATTTAGTGGCTTTGTGTAAAAGGCTTCATCTATAAATGTTAAATTTGCTGTGCACTTGCATGGCTGCCTGCTGAAACAAGCCTGATACTATTTAAATCAGAATGTAATTGTAAGCAAGTCCTTAAAATGCCCGATCTGACTTCTTTAGGGTAAAAGAGAGAAGGATATTTTTAGGTCGTCTTGATCGCACAGCAATAGGCATGCTATTCTTTTTTAGACTGTTTTACAAGGCAAGAAAAAGAAATGAAAAAATGTAAATTATTGTGCAATTAGTAGCCAAGCTTTCTGTCACATAATTAGCAACATCCAACATGCAGCTTCTAGTGATGTACAAAAATATTCCTAACGTGATTGTTCCAGCAGTTGTCAAGTTCAGAAGAAAAGGTGATTTTTTTTTTTAATTGTTACCACTGTTAACAATTTTAAGTAGTGTTTCCTTGTCTAAACCACCTGTCAACCAAAAGCCACTTGAAGGACTCACATAAATGTTGTTAACATGTTTATGTATCGCTAACTTAGCCATTATCCCCTTTGTTCTTGTGTTATTCTCCCTGCTACTTAGTGTCAGAAGCTAAGTTAAAGGAGCAACCCAGAGGTAAATAAAGTCACTTGACTGCCTTTTTATGTAGCTGAAGGAACAGAAAAAGTTGCATTCAAATATTTCTTATTACCTGTCATCACTACTCAACTTCTTCCTTAGAATTTGTCAGTTTGATGATAGGGAGAGGTGAATGATTTTGGCCCTATGGAAGTTTTGATTATAAAAAGAGAGAAATGATGATTTCATACAGTATTTGAAGTGATGATAAAGCTACTACTGAATGTGATGGCAAATCTTTGATGTGACCATTACGCCACCATTTTTTCCAAGTTTGTACCTTGCCTGAAAATTCAAAACCACTGTTTGTAATCCAAGGCCCACCATTAACTTCATGGTAAGCTCTTTGATTTCCAACAGGACTTTGTTGGAGGAAAGTTCTAAACTGTTCTATGTTTTTCCCCAGGATCAAATCTATGATTACCCTGTGGAGCCTAGTTAAATCCCAGTGTTTTGCAGTATTTGAATTGTTAAGTATTACATTTCATTGATGTTTTATCTAAACATGGCCTTCCTCTTTTCTCCTATTCCTGCTTTTCCCTCCTTTATCTCTATCATTAGTAAATATATTAAAAAAATGCTGTCTTTGCGTTAACAAAGCTGGATGTTTTCTTTCAGGACAGTGGAAGCAGTTCCCATGGTCATATTCATTATGGTGTCCATATTTTAGTCATGGTATATTCATATCTACTGATAAAGTGAAGAAAAGAAAATGAAGTTGTGGTTCGGTTATGTCAAGCTCAGGACCTGTCAGGAAGCTCTGTGTCTTTTCATTTTTGATGTAATTATAGGTATTCCCTGTTACAAGCCCATAAGCAAAAGCATGACTTCATTTTTGAAAGCCTAGATGCTGACGAAGAAAAATGTCAGGTTAGATGTTCACGTGGCCCATTTCAGTCCGTCTCAGTTACTGGTCTTCATAGAGTCTTCTATGATAACAGACAAAAGAAACTGGTGTTAGACGGGCTATGTGGCATAGAGGAATAAAGCTCTGATTGTCATCAATACACCCCAAGATCAAGTAACAGCTCAGGCATTGAAGGAGACCAGGTAGGAAATAATGGCACTGAGTGTCTGAGGCAGCCTAACAAGCTGCAATACTGCCACCTACTGGGGGAAATTAGTGTGGCTTGCAGCAGTAAATGCGAGATGCAGGTGGCCCCACCAAGCCACATTCATGCTGTAACCTTCATGGGGTTTGTGTGGGAATGTGCAGGCCCCTGTATCTGTGAACATGCATGTCAGCTACTGAGGGGAAGGGGGTTACGCTTAAATCAGAAAACACATAGTGGCTGCATGGATGACTGTTTCCTATAATAGTCTTTTTCTTCACTGATGAATGATCCTGTTGATTGCAAGGGTATGTTGATGGTTAGTAGACAGTAGAAGTTAACATATAAAAAAATGGGGAAAAGTTAGTTTTAGCAACAATGTAAACTACTACCTGTATGTTTCAGTGAGGACTAAATAAAAGGACATCAATCATTTTATGGGTTCCTCTGTGACATATATTTACATAAACATTTTTTTCCTGGAATCTGGATGTCCCGTAAGTCTGTTTCTAATGCTAGGTCACATGTAAGCCATTGTGAAATTAGGAAAAAGTATTTCAAAACAGTATTAGAGTCTACCTTTCCTGCTTTTGGTATGTAATGTCATGCATGTTATTGGTAACTGCTGCTTTTTTCCTTTATTCATTTGCACTACTGTCACACCCCTGCCAGACAGAAAAATAGGTTAACATTGTCTCCATTCTTGGCCTCAGTCGCTGCAGGCTATAAATGTCACCATGACTCTGTTTACCCCACTGTGCCTGTAACCTATCCATAGTAATTTTATATTAACATCTTTACTCATTTCTTTAGCAAGAAAAAATGTAATTTGCTTTTACCGTACGTGTGACATACACAGTTGATTAGTACAGACAGCCTTGACTGCTTCTCATTTATTACTTTTCTCTCTGTATATGTACAGGTATTCTTCATGATTCATAGATTAGTTGGCCAGTTGTTTATGTGGCTTTATCAGTCTAACCATGAAGCCTAGTGATCAGTCATTTCTCCCATCCTGCTGTATCTTTAGCACTGGCTGTCACCCTGGAGGGGGTAGAAATTTCACCCTACCGAGGGTAGTACTTTATCAGTAATTCTTATCTTTTTCCAGGCAGTGGGGTTAAGAGTCAGATGTTGGTAGGCCGTCATCCATCTCTGGCTTGAATATTTTTTGAGTGGTGCCACTCCATCTATCTTCATCTCTGAACTTTCCTCATGGTGGCATCCTCCAGCAAAATAAATCACTTCCTTCTCATTCCCACTGGGGTAATAAGCCATATCCTTTTCACTTCGATGGGACATGTGAGCTGGCATTGTCTGATCACTTACACCTATCCTCAGGTGACTGTATTTCCACACTGTGGCCAGTAATCTAACCCAGATCATCTCGTGCAGAGTCAGGGCTCTGTTGTTTTACTCTTTGGAGATGGTAACCACCAGTTGTTTTAATTTATGGATGTAGTTTGTTCTTTTAAATGCTGCATTGTCTTTCTGCTTCCTTCCTTGCTACAGTAAAGAGATAATTTTCACCAGTGATATGCAGGATATGTATCTGTGTGTTGCATAATAAATATTTGAAGATGATGATAACATGTCAGCCATATTAATATGTCAGCAGAAACGTTTTCTTTGAAACCAAGCCTCTCAAGTAAGGAGTGAGCTTGAAATGCCATGGAGTGTGATAAAAGATCAGAATATGCTAACTGTTCTGAATCAAAAAAATAAAAAGATGCGATTGTTTTAAAGTTTGGATTGTTTTAGTATGGAAAACAGTAATCCTGTAGCAAAGCATTTCTTGGAATGTCTTGGTGGTAATATTAACTCATATTCTTTTAAGGTTATATTGATCTTAAATTCATCATGTTTTCAGGTAAAGGACCAAAACTGTTGATATTTAGGCAACTTACACCCCCCCCCCCTTGCTAATTATATATACCAACTCCGAGAACACATTACAGTGGGAAAAGGGCAAATTTTCTGTTTCCCACTGTAATGGAATCTCATTCAGAATGGTTCAGCGAACGGCATGTTTGATTAAATGCCATTCGATGATGTTCATGTTTGATGAAATAATAGGGACACGTGTGTGTGTGTGTGTGTGTGTGTGTGTGTATATATATATATATATGTGTGTATTTTATATATATATATATATGTGTGTGTGTGTGTATAAAATCATATGTATTTATATCACTGCTAAGTGCTTCAGGGAGAGGGGAAGGGCAGGGCTGCAGAAGTGAGAGGATGACCTCTGGGGTCATCCTCTTGCATGTCCCTTCCCTGGGACTTCACTGGGCATGGTGGGAAAAAATTCTCAAGCCACCCTCCAATGGCTCTCTAAATAACTCCTCCAAGTCAAATTCTTGCCCTGGTAATAGGGAGACTGAGAAGGCTGAAGATCAACAGACAGTGGGGGCAAAAAGGTATTTCCATGCAGTATAGCACAGCCATGTCTTTTTTTCAGGAATGCAAGTTTGCCATTTGCTTTGACACACTATTTCTTTTTTTAAATGAAGGCTCATTTCTGCATGTACAGCTTTTTGCTGTTTTGTCAGTATTTAATGAGTTAGCAGAAGGCGTGGTCCTTTTGTTAGCTATCTTTTCACCCCATCATAATTGACTTCCTTTACTAATAGCACTTGGATTTGGAACCACTTTCTGAACAGTTCCAGCTTTGCTGTAACCTGCTGACCTGGTGTAAACCAGCTCTGCTCACCAGACGTTTTCCTCCTTTGGGTGAATGATTAACTTCAGTGTAAGCTGTTTTAGGGTTTTTTAAGGGGCCTTTAAAAGATTGTTGATTTTTTTTTGTTTTTCTGTGCATTCTGTGACTGATTGCATCCACCCGTTCATTCATGTTTTTTAATCACCCTTCCTCTTTGTGCTGTGGAGCTGAAGTACTCTTCCTTTTGGTTGTATGTGGCCTTCTGGTTTTGGTGTGCCAGCTATGACTCAGGTGAAAATGACTGGTGTTTTTGAAATGGTTAAAGTTTTGTTTCTGAAACATTCACCTCATTCCTGTTTGAATGCTCACATTCATAAGACATGCTTTCTAGTTGAGAAGGCAATTTTAGTTATTGCCTCTTCTAAAAACATGTCAGAAATGTGTCTTGCATGAGTAATTTGTTTTCCCTTCTTGTAACTTGTACATACTTTTTATGTATGTGTAAAGTGTGTGTATTGATTTACATATTTGGCTCATTTGTTTGATTTCTTTCTCCACCAGCCATCAGCTTCCCCTGTCATCCTTGCATGCAGAGTAGTGTGGGTGAAACCTGGCTGACAGTGGGCCATTACCATCAGGGCCGGCCTTAGCCGAAATGGCGCCCTAGGCGAAGTAGTGCTCCGACGCCCCTTAAGCGTCACCCACACCACAGTCATGAAACACCTCTATTTGAGCCACACCCACAGGGTCACTCCCCAAGAATGCCACTCCGGTCATTTCCTTAAAATATTTAAATGCATAGGAAGAATAACTACATTAAAAGGTATCTTTAAATACAACTACTTTGCATAGTATTTTCTACTTTAAATACGAGACCAGATCACGGTCAAATAGGGCCCTAGGCAGGGTAATAGACTGACCCCAGAGCAGCTGCTCCTGCAGCAACCCCCCCCCCCCCCCAGCAGCAACCCCCTCTTCAGCCATTCCAGTGTTCCATTATTTGGTTATTTCTCACCAGTTACCATGCATACTGTTCTGTTATTTGCTTCTACAGTCATTACAGATATTGAACTGAAATAGCACAAACACAGGTAGCCATTTGCTAAACAATACATTCTTGCAATGAAAACAGACTCAGCATAAGCAGTACACTTCTCTGCCCTTGAAACTCACATTCATTGAAATGGAAAAAAATCATATTCATTGAATGGCATGAAAACCCACATTCATGGAAAATGCATCTGGCCAGTGAAGAATTAAGTTTACCTTTGGGCTGTTTTCAAAACAGACTCCTTGCACACATTTTTTAGGGCCATGCATCCGTGTATTTGTTCTTTAATTCACCTTCCTGATTGCATTGAATTATATTCCTTGTATAATACAGCACCACTTGTTAGAAAGTGTTTTAAATTTGTAGTTATAAACATTCTTTTAATAAGCAATGAAACAAAATGTACGAACCAGTAACTACCCATTTCAGAAATGTTCAACCATAAAAGGCCACTCAAGACTTCTGTCATTATAATCCACCAATATTACTCCATACTCACAATCTCTGCAGATGTAAAATCATCTGAATTCCACATTAAAGAAATCCGTACCTAATGAAGAGGTTGCTACCGGCAAAACAACTTCACATATCAATGTTTCATCAACAAATTCAGTGCCTGCTTTCATTGAAGAATTAATTGCCTATATTGCATTAAAAAACTGGTAAGTTGGTAATATTGCAATACGAAATGACCAACAAGTTCATAGTCACTAGGCATTCATGCAAAGGACATACTCAGGAGTGTAGAACCCCTATCGCCCTTATAATGCACTAAATAATCAGCAATCATATGGGCAATGCAATATCAGCACTCCATCTATATGTGGGTACCTTGCCTATATTTTTCTTCAAATATCTTTGGACCTACTTTTTTGTATTGATTAATTTGGATTTCTCTTCTGCATAAATACTGCGCCATATCAGATCTCTCTCTTTCAGATGTCTTTTTCTTTTGTTATACCTTTCAAAAAAATCTGTATTTTATTCTTTATATTTTTGCACTTCCTCTGGAGTTTCTTTTTCCAAATGGCCCAAGGTTTCTTGGTCTATATAATGTTTTTCATGAATCTGTTATGCTAATGAAAACAAATTTGCATTTGAAGCTTTTGACAGTTTATCTTGTGCAAGTATTTTAATTTCTTCTAATTTCTCTCGAGTCTTTTTGTGTATCTTCTGTCCAGGAATTCTGGACTTTTTGCGTAATAGTAACAATATACAATTTATTTTTTATCTTCAATAATCCACTCTGTCATTTTAATGGCTATTTTCTGACCTGTCAGATTTTGTGGACTACTACTTCCTTCTACAACAGGAGGGCCTAACTCCACTGTAGGAATTTTTTAGTGTCTTGAGGATTCGACACTTCCACTCCTTGCATTAGTCCGCCTGCCAGGATTGGGCATTTTTTTTAACATGGGACTTGTACACCCAGGTGTTCTTTCTTATTTTTTTAACGTGCTTTTGCCCATGATACATAGACTGCATATTACATAGCATGCATCAGGGTCGTCTTGGTGAGATTTTGTCAAACAAGGGTCCAACTCATGAAGCTGCTCACCAAAACTTGAGAACAAATTCAATTCCAGCAATACTGCTCTTCTTTGGTTGCTGATTTTATCATCTCTCTACTCGGAACCCATGTTATCCCTTTACTCAGACCCAAGACTGCTTGTAATGTAGTAGTCAGCAAAAAGAAACAGGAGTCAAAACTAAGCTGTTTCATGTCCCACTGCTGCTGCTTACTGGCTGGCACTGTCAGCTTTAATGAAGTTAACAGCACCTTCTAAGCGTTACTAAGGTTGAATCTCACACTAGCATAGTATTGAAGCAGGATGTAACGTAACTGCATTTGGAGTGTAAGAGTGGCACTCTATGCACTACACGATTATGGATGCTGGAAGTGCAAAAGAGAAGTGCCCATATTCATTTTACTAACTGCAAGAAGAAATTTCACTGCTGTCTACAAAATGAAAAGCTTGAAATGGCATGTTAATGATAAAAAAACACCTGCCATTCTACCAAAATCATACGCCTGATAAATGTGAAAAAGCAAATAGAAAGCTGCAGTCCTGTAGGAAGGATATCCAAATGTAAAATATTTTCAAATCTCTTGAAAAGAAATACTCACTAATTGGCAGGCTCCAAACACAAACCACTCTTCTGCATGGAAGTAGCTCATCAATAACAGAAAATTAAAAACATGAGTTAAACAAACCTGAAGGTGTAAATATTCAAACACACAGTACCAATATTAATTCCACCAAAACCACATGTAACTGTAAGATTATAGTTTAAGACAGTTTTTCCTAAACTTCTTTCCAATTAAAGAAATCAATCCAAAATTTCCCCATCTTTACTGACAACAGAAGCATACATTTAAGAAACTACTACAGCAAGTCTGTAAAAAAAACTGGAAGAGATATCTCTGTTAAGTTACAACTGTGCATGCATGCATACCTTTAGTGTATGATATACATCTCTCATACGCACATATTTTTAGCTACATAAAGACAAACTACGTGCTTATGCAGTGACATTATAGAACACTTGCACACCAATTTGATATGCCTGATATTAGTTAGCTCCCTTCCCAAAAACAGCACAATATATGTAAACTTGAAACTTCAGTGGTTTTCCTTCTTGACTGCAGCACATTCTCATATGAAAATGTACGTCGTCAAAACAGGTGCTACAACTGTTCTGCCAGTGAACTCCAGGTAGTTTCACCACGCAAGCACATTTCACTACCAGTACTCCAAAAAATATATATTAAAAAAAAAAAAAAATACCCCTTCGTACGCCCGCGGAATGTGCATGCACCTGGAGAAGAAAATGGCCTCAGAAGACAGAACGCCCATACAGAAAAAGCAAAGTACTGAGACATTTCATAATACCACGCTCCATCAGAATTGATCTTTTTAAACTCAGTTTCCATGCTCACAGTGATGCCTGTACAGACGGAGCAATGTTGTTTATATCCCGGTCTCTACATATGGTTTATTTATTTTAATTAGTTTACTAAAGTCTGAGTTATGTAAATTACTTGAAATATCCTTTCAAATTGTGGAGTTGAGGAAGCTGTGTGGGGTGCAGTTATTTTATTTAGCATACTTGAAGATAAGCTATAGTGGCAAGAATTAGAGGAAATAAATATTAGGATGGTGTAAGAGAGTTAGAGGTACAGTTAAACACATAGCAGAGAAGGAAAGTTAAAATCAACCAGTTAAGAAACCAAGGGGACCAAGCTATGACAGTATTGTTTTTATCCAAGGCTTTTGATACTGTTTTGTGTCAGCTACTACTTACATAGGTTAACTTTCCTACAAATCGGCAAGCCTCCTATTCACTGGGTACATAGCTGCATAGGAAATGAATTACAAGCAGTCCAAAAGCAGCAAATGTTAATCCTTCTTTAAATCTATTTTGGTTGGCAATCCACAGGGATACATTCTACGCCCGCATATTAATACCTGGTAAGAAGCATTCCTAACTCTGGCCTAATGCAGTAGGTGTATGACTTGTATTACCACCCCTTCAGTTAATTATTTAACCAACTTCAAATTTTTGTACAAGGTGTTCTTAACATCAAGAAGTCCTTCACTGAATCTCAGCCTGTACTTTAATTCTAAAAAAAAAAAAAACTAAACTCCTGTTCATCTCAGCCTTATCAGCAGTCACTAATTTTAATATCACATCAACAGATTGCACCGCTATAGAATAAATAGCACAAAATAAACTAGAGTGTCAGTGTAGATGGGTAATTTAAAGTTTGACAATTATATTGATTACAGCTTACCACCATATAAGAAACTAGGTTCATTATATAATGTTAATGCCTGACTTGAAATGAATATGCACATCAGACAGTCAGCAGAACACTGCTTCATCCGAACCTTTTCTTTGTATCTGCAATACTAATCCTGCTACTAAAAAATTCAAATCAATTAAACTTGAGTAGAGCTGCAATAATATACTGCGGTGGTGGTGCTGCGGTAGCGTTGTCGTCTCACAGCCAGACGTCCCGTTCGATTCTCAGCTAAAGCGTCTTGTGGAAACATGCGTGAAGGGGCGTACCTTCGTTGAAGGTTGTGCGTCAGGGCTGGTAACTCGGCCAGCACGTAAAAATCTTTTGCCAATCATTAGCAGACCGGAGTTCGGCTGTGGCGACCCCTAACCGGGAAAAAGCCGAAAGAAACATTAAGAAAAGTAAATTAATTAATTAAAATAAATAAACACAAATTGCGCCCTTTATGAGGCCGGCCTGCATGGCGCCCTAGGCGGTCGCCTAGTTCGCCTATGCCTAAGGCCGGCCATGATTACCATGGCAGCAGACTGCTTTATTTCCCAACCCCCTTTCCTGTAGAAGCTACCTGCACTCACTTGCAGGATCTACAGTTCAGTTGTGTGTGTGTGTGTGTGTGTGTGTGTGTGTGTGTGTGTGTATATATATGATATGTGTGTTTAATCTTGGTCTGCTGTACAAATGGTGCTGCCTGGAAGGCCGATGCTTCTGTTATCTTTATCTCCAGATTTGGCAATGCCTACTTTCCCCCTGATAGCACTCACACAGTGGCTAACAATGTCCCTGTCCTTCGGGATGGACAGGCTGGTGTGAGCTGCTCAGTCAGCCTGTCCTGTTCTAGTTGACTCCTTTAACACCTGAGCCACAAATTAATCCCAGATCTGCTGGGTACAGTAAGGGGTCCATCTTGTTTTGTCAGTAAGCCAGTTAAAAGAGCATCTTTTGTAAGTGTAACGTTTTTCTGCAGCAGTGGTTAATGAATTTGTTCACATGGCTTTTCCATTTTCCTAGATCTTTTCAGCAGCCTGTAAGTCTAGTTAACATTACTTTTCACTCTAAATGCATCCAGAGCTTTATTTTTCCAGCTAAAGAAACATTTTTTTTTTAATCTTGGTAGTTAAGGTCATATAGAGTGTCAAATTTGGAAGATAGATATGCTTATTTTTTTTTTTTTTTTGCTACAGGAAGTGCTGCAGGGAATTTTGAAATGCCTAAACTTCTGATATAAGAGGTAGAACTGCTTCATCTACTTGCTTCAGAATGTTTTGGCTGCAGAGATTTTTCTTGCTACATCTTAAAACTTCTGTCAAAGTTTTTAATTAATATTACTGTGTGGCTGTTAACCCTATGTACATCAAGCAGAATCAGGCTTTACTGATACTTTCTTAGGTTATTATCCTTTTTCTGACACTTCTTAGGTCATTGGTTGTTCGTACTGTGACAAACGTATCCTGTGATGTGATTTGATGAGCAACACAATTTTCCTGGAAACTCTTAATTTTCTAAACTATGCCTTAGCGGTAAATTTTCATGGGAAGGTATTTATACTACACTATTTGTATCCCTTTAATTTTTCTTGTTTGGCTGAACTATTATGCACTTAATTCGCACATTATTACTTTAATTTAACCAGTGTATTTCCTGTTCTCATTTCTTGCGAGGCAGCTGGACACAGAGAAGGAATAAAGAGAAATCATGTTTGAATACGTGTATGTGGTGTGGGATGTCAACATAGCTGGGTGGCCTCCTGCTGAACTGTGTAGAGAATTCTCTGTGGAGTGCTACTGTCTAGAGACAGCAGTTCCCTAGTTACAGTGTTATGTAATGTTATGAAGAATTATCCCATGGGAAGTCTTTTCTTCGTAGGTGTACTTTTATCTTCAAATCTCAAGTTATTTCATCACAGAATTAAACTGGGAAAGCAGTAGTAATTTGCCATTTTTAAATTGTGCTGCCAGTCGTTGTTATGAAAGTAACCGTCTCATCTCTTGTCTGGTAAGGCAGGAGAAAATGACAAGTTACATGATGTGGTGTTTTACTTTTCCAATATGTTCTTTTTTTGCTAGAGTTGACTGAATAGGCAATATTCAGTAGCCAGAACTTGCTTACACAGTATGTGATTTATTATTCATGCAGAAGTAATATGAAATATAAGCTAAATTGTGCATACTTTGTTTTTAAAGCTATTAATTATGGCTTAGTAAGGCTGGAGTTCTGTTTGTTTTGTAATAGAGAAACCAGCTACTGCAGTGTGAGAAAAATATGTATTTAGAGTGACACCTAGTGTTTTGCAGAATTAATCGGATAAGGGAAGAGAAGCTGGAAGTCTTTTTTTTTTTGCATCCCACTTAAGTGAGTACAGTGTCACCCAGATTGTCTTGAATGAATACCAGCAAGTGTGATGATGCCAAATGGTATTTATCTCCGAGGGTAAATGCATTCACAGACACCCCTTCTGCAAAGTATATTTTTTCCTTTTAAAGTGAGTAGATGAAGAACTTGCTTTTCCTTTCACTAATTAGTTTGTGGTGGCAAGTAGGGAACAATCCCAGTCATCCTGTTCTGCACATATTGCTCCTGCCTCCTTTCACTGCAGAGTATAAATTTTTTATTCAGTTATGTAGATTTTTAAATCAGGTCATGCCAGCTGAATTCATTTGGGAGGCATTAAATGACTAGAAGGTAAACAAACTGATCAACATTGGGCCTTTCAGTTATGTGAGAAAGAAGTCATTTTTTATAGACATCAGCAAATCAATTAGAGACAGACATACATAGACCACAGTAATTTGCTTAGGCTCTTACCAACAGTACAGTGTCTGTTAAGAAACAATACAGTTCATAACAAAGTGCAGAATATAGTAGTGTGGAACTCTGTATAGCTTGAGTTTCAGAAAACTACGCCTTTCAGTATTGTTCAGATCTTTCACAGATGAATATCCTTACAGTTGTGTAAGTATGTAGAAAGAGAGCGCAGGCATATATTTGAGAACTTAATTTTAAGATCTCAAAAGCCAAATTTAAAAATAAATAACTGTTTTGCAGGGGAATGTTTTTTCAGAAAGAATTTGTGGGACAAGTTAACCATAGCTAGCTAAACTGCATCTCTCATAGGCTTTACAAACAGGTCAGATCTGGAAATAGGGGGAGAAAATTACACATTTGTAACTTTTTGACAGGCCTAGTGATATTCTTATTTCTGGTTTATGCATGGAACTTTTAAGTATATAAAAAAACATTTTTACTGGTTTTGCCGATGTGGTATAATCCAGAATCCCTATGACTCTGATGAAGATGATTTTGAGTATGACTTTAAATATTTGGATCACACACTTTTTGTAGTATGTAAACAGACTCTAATTTATTTTAGCTGATGATATTTATTGTATAAGTAAGGCATTTTAACAGCTGCCCTGGTGGGGAGATGCCACCGTGTTCGTGTATTGCAGTTTTGTTGGTGTTTAATACATGAAGTATGGAAATGCACAAGTTCCAGACCGCTGGAGCAGAATTTCCATTTGATGTTTTCCTCAGGAATGACAGTGACCTCTGTACCATCCTGACTCTGTTATTACTTATCCATTTTACCTGATGCACAGTGAGTACAAGCATTTGTATTGAGTGCTCACGTATTACAAGCCTGTTTTGGCAGCTTTGGAACAGGGCTGTAATTCATTTGCTGCTGTTGCTCAAAGCAAACATGGCCAACCTTGCACATACCAGAAGATGGGACTCGTTGCATCCATTGTTGGTTGCTGCCATAAGCGATGTGTAGGAGATCTGCAATGCTATCGAGTACATCTCCTGCTGCTTATGGGCCTTGTAACTTGCCAGGGTGCTGCTGATGTTCAATATTTTGCCCGACGGGCAGTGCTTACATTGCCTGCACTTCCAGTAAAATGGTTTACGGTCTTCCAGCAGGTGAATATTGAACCACAGTTACATAACTGAAAAACAAGTTGCATAATTACAGATGAGGTTTTGAGAATGATACATGGAGAGGAATACATCCAAGAAGTCTTAGGCATGTTTTAAAGGGATAAACATACTGCTGAAGAGTTGATGTGCACTGTATACCAATTTTACAACTACAGAAATGTTCTTGCAATGTAGGTTTACAGTACTTTGTAATAATTGTATCAGCATATGATTAAACTGCGTTTTGTACAGTACCTTAGCTAATTAGGGAACTTGGTTTCCATAAAGAGCCTTCCTTGAAGTCAGCCTGTTGTTGTGGAGGTAAGGGGCTCACCAGTGCACATAGCTTGACTGGCAGCTTAGGATAGAGAAGACTGATTTAGGACAAAAAGGAAGAATTGCTGGTGGGATCTTCCTTTCTCCAGGGAATGTAGTGGGCAAGGAGAAGACACAAGGATCTACCATCTCGACAGTGACCATTAGAGGTGCCTGGAGACTACTGTCCTAGAGTGTGTACGATTGTACGTGGCCTGAGAAGTATGCTAGTTCCTTAAAGGTGAGTAGGTGAGTGTTTCATAAGGAAGTAACAGCACACCCATTGCGTGATGGATGTTCCCGCTTTCTTCACCCTTGCTAAGGTATTTTGCCTCATTATGAATGCAGGTAAGGCTGAGCACTCCTGGTGATGTGGTGGACACAGCTGTAAATAAGTAGGCCTATAGATGGGCTGGAGGAGTGTTGGAACAAATCCAAGGTCAGTAGGACTGGGAAAATAAATGTTTCTGTTAAAGAGCATTTTGTACCAGTGCTTAGTGTAGAGAGAGATTTCTGGGAGGTTTTTCACACTTTCAGATTGGTTGATAGACAGATTCAATGCAAATACCTTGCCAATGATCATATACAGATGTGTTAGAGGTAAAAAAGAAACGAGAAAGTAAGCACTGCCTGCTTGAAGGAAAAAACTGCTTTTCAAGGTCTGTACTCTCAAGATGTATGTAAAGTAAGTGTTGTAGCTTTTTCAGTTAGCCAGGCCGAATCTTAAACCTAGAAAGTAATAAGAAAGTGTTTCCTTATAACAGTAAAACAGACCAGCTTTAAGCAGATATTAGATGGGTTTGAATTAGTTTCCTGGAATGTTATAATATGAGATAGTTTATAAAAGAAGCACTGCAGATTTACTTCTAAGTAATTGATTGCACTTGTCTAAACCAAGAAGGTGTCTCAGTCTGTCATCGTAGTATGAAACTGTTTGTGCAGACCTACTCTTTCCAGACACTGGAGCAGTTTATCTTAGGATAACATTTCTAAGTGTGTTCCCAGTATGAGGGATGACATGATCCCTTGACTATATTACTGTAATGAGTAAAAGCTGTATTTTTGTAAGAAAAAATTTTTTCAAGCTTTCTGCCCTGACCTTGTGAAAATGTATTGTCTTATGAAATATTTTGTTTTATCTTTTCAATTGAAAAATTCCATTGAGGTTTTTTGTTGTTTTACATTGCAGTCTGTAGAATTTTAAGTTGCAGGTGTCTTTCTTGTTGTGTTATACTGGCATTGCAAAACGTTGGTATGTTTTTACTAAGCACGTTTACGTTTGTATAGTGTTGTATATCATTGTCATTTTTGTATTTATTTCTTTTTTTTCCCAACAGCTGCTTTTACTATGATTGGTACATCCACCTACCTTTCTGATCAGTGCTCCCAATTTGCAATTCCGTCTTTCTGCTATTATGTGTTTCCTCTCTGTGCCGAAAATCAGCCCACCCCTCGGCCGCGGGAGCTGTGTCGGGATGAATGTGAAGCCTTGGAGAAGGACCTCTGCAAGAATGAGTACATCATTGCAAGGTCTAATCCAGCCATTCTACTGCAGTTGGGACCACCAAAGTGTGAAGACCTGCCACTCCCTGGCACCCCTGAGGCTGCGAATTGCATGAGAATTGGCGTGCCGCTGGAAAAACTAAATCCGAGTAAGTTTGCTTCAGTGCTAGGAATTATGTCCAAGGAAAGATGGTGGACACTGTAACCATAAGTCTGTGAGAAGCCTTCCTTTAAAAAATGTCCAGTAATGCAATAACTGTAGAGTAACAGTTGTGGAATGTTGTAATAGCAGAGTGAACTGTGTTTTTGAATCTTTGGTTGTGGACTTCCTTACCATTGTAACTGGTGTGAAGGTTTCTGTATTGAGTACAGGAAGTGACTGAGTTGGTGTGTTGTATTTAGCTCATAGTATTAACAAGGTAAAAAGCAAGTTAAATACAAGAATGAAGCTGCAACCGTTTGACGTTGCACTTGGGGTTAAACATTTGTAAGTCAGTTAGAGATAAAGTCTTAACAGGGGAAATAATATCCAATTACCTTAGTAGGAGGCAATAGATATCTAGGCATTTCATCTGTAATTAAATCTTATAAGGAGAATATTGGGAGGAGATAAATTACTTAGCCTCTCTAAGTTGGTAGGATCCCCCCCTTCCCACCTTTAGTCAGTAATTGAAAATTGCTCCTTCATTTAAACAGATACAAGAGTGAACTGTGTCCAAGAACATAAGTAATTGCTGTTTGTTATAAGGCTTGGCTTTTGTAAGGGAATATTATTCATAGCCTTTTGTGCAGCAAAACTTGTGTTTGATTGATCTGATTTTTTTTTGTTGACCAAAAGTCCTCTGCTTTAAACATCTGTAATAATAAGAGGTTGCTTGTTTTACTGTACAAGTTCAATGTTGAGCATTAACCAATAGTAATAAGAAAAATGTCATCAGTCAGTGGAGTGTAACTGCATGGCAGACATTTATTCCTATCACATTTTTAATATAATGTACTTTGATTCCTTTGTACGGTATTACATGTATGTATACTTATGTGTATGTGTGTGTTTGTATGCAGGCATATGTATGTATGTATGCGCACGCATACATATGTGCATATTTTTTCTTAAGTGTTTTACAGCAGCTTTTTTATTGGGGGGGTCTTTAACTGTCAAATGCGAGTAAAACTGTACCTTTCCCACTTGCAGATCACCAGTGCTACAATGACAGTGGTACTGATTACAGAGGAACTGTCAGTGTCACAAAATCTGGATATAGCTGCCAACCTTGGAATTATCAGCAACCCCATAATCACCACTACAACAGCCGTGACTATCCAGAGTTGGGCGGTGGACATAATCACTGTCGAAATCCGGGAGGACACATGGAGAGCCCTTGGTGTTTCACTGTGAATGAAAATGTTCGTCTGGAGCTCTGTGACATTCCTGCTTGCAGTATGTATTTTTATATTTCAACTATTACTTCAAACTCTGAGCCGTTATATGAGGTATTCTAGTACTAATTCTTTAAGATTTTTTATGTCATGTTGAATAGTAGTGGCTCACTTATGGGTTTGTTCATAATTCATCACCTTAGAGGAGGCATTTATTACCCAGATATTAAACCTAGTTAAAAAGATGTTATTGCCAGGTAAAAGTCTTCTAGTCTACCTAATTTGCACATTTGAACTTGCAAATTTGCTTTGTGTTCTTAGAAATGTATTGCTTGTTACGTCTTGCTTCTGCATTTAGCAGCATATCTTTATGACATGCAGTCTTAAATTCATCAGCTGAATTAATCTTCATCACTTTATGAAATAGGCTGCTCCATTTGTGGGCCCACCAGCTACATGAAAAATGTTCTCATCTTTCATCTTAACCATACATCTTTAGATATTATGGTTTTGTTTATTATTTATCCAGATGTCACCTCTGATTAAGAAATGGAAATACAGCATGGTATTTACCCATAAAGTATCTTTGAATTTCTTGACCTTTACATGTAGATGCATGGAACTGCTTTGAATATAACTTTTTCATTCCTGAGAAGTCTGTTAATGCAGTAGTTCACATTATGAGGGTTATTGGACTTCAGTCACACCTGTTTTCTAAGCATTTACTCTCCCAAGTGTAAAATACAAATGCACAGTACACATGTATATATGTATGTGTAAATTTTGTTTTGAGCTCACTGCCGCAGACCTTGAGTTTCTCCAGTGTCAACTTCCATCCTTGGCAGTTCTTTTCATATAATGTCTCCCCCAAATGTGACCCACTTAGGAAGGGCCCTCCTTTCAAGAAAAACCTATGCATGGAGGCGATCAGTTCAACACATGTAGATTCTATGGGGTGATGGCCAGTCATGTGCTGTCATAGTGGGTCAAGCCAGGTGACAAACCATCAAAATATGGCTTTCAGTGGGTTTTCCTTGTGCTAGATGTACCTACCGTTAACATGCTGAGCTGATATCACCTAGGTGGATATGCAGTGATATCATGAGGGAAGTACTCTCACCTGTGTGGTGACATGCCTCTCTTTTGTCCACCCACATACATCAGAAATGACTATCTCGTCATGGCCCCAGTATTACCACTAGGGATCTGAAAGAGCTGTACCCCAGCAGATTCCCACACCCTCTTACCTGGAAGAAGTGAGCAGGCAAATTTCACATCATTCCTCTTCCTTTCACACTTGCTCCAAAAGGTGACTAAACTGCTAATTGAACTTCGGTCAGTTGGATCATAGTCTGGGATTTATTCCTCTGTACCAAAAAACCTGTCAAGCTTTCAGTATATAGAATACCGACATGCTATGTTGGCTCTTGAAAGGGAAAGACTGTCACTCCAGCTGTTGGATTTGTTAGCTTGCAAACTTACATTCACAGTATTTATTTATTTATTGATTGATTGATTGACATTTGATTCCCATGAAAGTCTGACTGTGTAGGTGCCCATTTTCAGGGGAGGCCTGGGGAGCAAAGCTCCAAAGTCTTACAAGAACATCTTAAAAACAATAATTTTACATGTTTCAAAATATTACAAAAACAATACAGTTTAATAATATTAAATTAAACACAATGTGAATACATTGGTTAATAATAGGTACAGCTTAAATGACAGTAATTTAATGTTTATTGGACATTTAGACAGTTTTGAGAAGTTTAAGGTAAGTTAGTATAATGCAAACAAGAATTAAATATGAAGTAGGATAAAAAAAACAGGATGATAGCATATTAAGGTAGGGAGTCAAGGAAAAGAAATGTATAGAAGTAAGGAAGTGAGTGAAGAAGGGGGGTAAGGCAGTGTAAGTTATGAACAAGAACTTTTTCATATTTAGAGATAAAGAACAAGAACAGAGCCAGATTTTGTCTAGGAAGTCTTCCAGAATGGTTTTAAAGGACTGAAGGGAGAGTATTGACCTGATGGATAGAGGTTAGAAGTTCCAGCCCTTACTAACATGGTTGTAGTATAGACCAGGCCCAGGAGGTTGATAGGTCTGTGGACAGAGAGGAGTTTTTATTCTTTGGACTGTAATGACCAAGAGGGAATGTAGTTGTGTAGAATGGTATTTAGTGCTGGACAAGCAGGAGGATACTGGATAATTTTATAGGTGGTATGAAGCTGTGTTATGTGTTAGTTGATGGGATAGTTCTAACCAATTTGGGCATTTTAGGGCTATACAGTGGTAAGTTCTGAAAGGTGTAGTTGCTGCAAATTTAGCCACTCTATTATAGCAGTGTACCCGTGGTGGTGGTGCTGCGGTAGCGTTGTCGCCTCATAGTAAGACGCTGTCTGGTTCGATTCTCAGCTAGAGCGTCTTCTGCATGGCGACATGCGTGAATGGGCGTACCTTCATTGAAGGTTGTGCGTCAGGGCTGGTAACTCGACACGTAAAAATCAACTACCAATCATTAGCGGACCGGAGTTCCGCTGTGGCGACCCCTAACCGGGAAAAGCCGAAAGACACAAACAAATTATAGCAGTGTTCAAATTTTACTTTTTGTGATGCCTGGCCATTGGTAAGGATGGGAACATCATAAAGAAGTGAGGAGAGGAGGTAAGTAGTGGCAAGTGTAGTTTTAATTACATTGGCATGAATGTTTTTGGTTCTATAAAGCATCCCTAGTTTTTGGTGATTTTTTTATGCAATTTTGTATATTCAGGTCAAATTTAAGATTATCATCCACTGTCATCCCTAATAGTTTGCTATGAGAAATAACTTCACTGGTTGCATTATTAAGAGACATGATTTTAAATTTTCTTTTTTCATGAGAGAGGAATTTGGGAAGGAAGTAGTACTTTTTTTTTGGGGGGGGGGTGTTGAGCATGAATTGTGAGTTACAAAGCCATGTTTCTTTGGTTGTTAAAACATTCTGAGTAATTTTTGGAGATATGCCAGGTTGTCTGATATGCATATGAGTGTGGAGACATCTGCAAATTGTATTAGAGAGGCCTGTTGTGTGGATGGGTGGAGGGTGTTGATGAGAATGTTAAAGAGGAGGGGTCCAAGGATAGAGCCTTGTGGTACACTGGTGGTGAGTAGGAGGGTATGGAGAGAGGGTGGCGAGCAATTTTACTGGCTGATATTTATTGGACAAGTTGATTTACAACCATAGAAGACCGGGCTGAGATAGACCTAGTGAGGATATTTGAAGTAGAAATTTGCTATGACAAACTGTGTTGAAGGCTGTAGATAAGTGTAGACAAAAAGGTGGATACTAAGTTTGTCATTGTCTCTAACTTTATTAACAGTATATATAAAGGTTAGAAGTGCAGTGTTAGTGGTAGAGACAGAAGCCATGCCATGTGGGGGTAGGAGCTCTTCTTTCAGGAGGTAGTTCTGCAATGTTTTTGAATACATTTTCAGCTGTTTTGAAGGGGGGATAAGATTGCTATAGATCTAAAGTCAGTGATGTTTGTTTAATTTCTTCCTTTTTATAAAAAGATAATGTGCATTTTTTTTCCAGAGAGAAGGAATGTGGAATTCTTACATTAACCTATTTATAAGGCTTGAGAACAGGATAAGTAGTACTACTGGCTTGTTCTAAGGTACATGCTTGGAAGGTCATCAGCTGAAGTGGTACAAGGTTTGAGTAGTTTTGTTTAGGATGTGGGCACTGGTTACAAGGAGAAAGAGGATGTGGTGATGTGTGTGACTGCTGGCAAGGTTGAGATTAGATGTTGAGGAATCCTTATTTAGGGACGCTGTACTGTCTATGAAATTGAATTCTGTTGCAGTTTCAAGGGGTGAGTTACTGAGAGAAGGGTTAGGGTTGAATTTTTGGCCAGGATACAAGATTTCTTTAATGGCTAACCAGAATTTTTTAGGGTTGTGTTTACTGTTGTTCTGAATGTTGTTATAGTATAATTCTTTTTGTTTTCATTTATTTGCTTTTTAGTATGGTTGCAGAGCAATTTTGAAATGGTTTGTATTTTTGCCATTTTACCATGCTTTTCCTCTATCTCGCATTAATATTCTACTCTTTTTGGATAGCCAAATTGCATTATTTGTTTTTAGTCTCTTGTAGGAGGTGCAAGGCTATTCAGAATATTTTGTAAAGTTGTATTGGATTAATGTATGGCAACAATAAGAACAAAATAACTGATTCAGGGCAGACCTCCCAACCGTCCCGAATTACTCAGTTTTTACCGAGTTTTGGGGTCCCAATAATGGGGTGCCATGATTCCTGAGTGGCACCCCTTCATTTCCAATTTTGTTTTATCTAATTTTTAAACTTTTTAATTTTCGCGCTTTTGACGTTGATGTCATCACGTGTGCGATGACGTCAGCTCCATCAGCCTGTCGGAATTAAACTCAAGGGACGTGCAGATGTTGGTGGGAGCGCATCTGTTGAAATACTGGGACTGCTGTTTCAAGGAGTTGTTTGTGCAGTTGGGTCTGGGCAGAAGCAGAACGCAGAGTTCATTATGGATTTGTGGAGTTAGTTAAAGGATTTATTTAGCCATTTCACACAGAACTGCATTGCCAGATCTGAATGACGATATCTGGAGCTGCTTTGCTTTAAGGTACCTAACCTAACTGAAACTGGTGTGTGTGTGTGTGTGTGTGTGTGTGTGTGTGTGTGTGTGTGTGTGTGTGTGTGTGTGTGTGTGTGTGTGTTTTGGAAATTCCTGGCAGGAGTTAATGTATTAGTTCATTCACTTATCTGGTTAAAGAATAAGTAAAGCTAAAAGTTAAAAATCACATCATGCAAAATTCAACATTTTGTTACGGAGAGTTAGTGGTCCTTTAAGACCTTTATGTGCTACAATGTTAGTATATACTTATATGCCAGCATTGTATAGAGCACAAATAGGAAAAGGGAAGCCTTGAATTTTATTTTGTGTGTGTATACTGTATTCAACAAAAGCAAATATTTGCGAGAATAACGTGAATATTCCCCGCCCAGTCTTTACACTTCTCAAGTGTCTCTGGTTTAGGCTTTTTCTACCTTTAAAAATCTGGGATTCTTCTGACGTGTGGGTTAACATCATTATGTAATTATGTTTGCAAATTATACGTTAACCGGAGTACAGATTGTACCTATTTTTCATGGGCCTTGTTCAGATTTTTGATGATTCCAGGTTGAGAGGTATGATTCAGGGACTTGGTGACATATGTATTTCTAAGAAAATATTTTTAAGGACCAAACCTGACTTTTTCTTTAAAAACTACTGAGCAGGATGTCAGCATTTTAGAGGGAAGGGTGCATACCTCTCAACTGCTTAGAGCAGGAAATCTGGTCAAAGCCACAAATAATGGGGTGACAAAGGCCCCCCAAAACAGGGACACTTTTAAGATATTGCTCTTGGAAACTAACAAAATAAAAAGCCACCTAAAACCTGCCAGCAAGCTGGTAGAACTTGAAACGTTGCAACTACTTAGGAAGAACCTTGTCTCAAGTGTGGTTCCTGCCACTGTTACACCAACCCCTTCCTGTCCCCCTGCCCCTCACTCCTTTGAGAGTATGGGCTTGGTGTAAAAAATCTTTTTGTTTGTTCCTGTTTTCAATTCTTTCTGATCTCCTAAGGAGTGGGTAATCGGCATCATATGCTGCTGCCCTTCCACCATCCATTTCATAGGGTTGTTGCTCTTGTTCAGTGGAACCAACCAATTCACTATCAGTATTTCTAAAATCCCTATTAACAAACTCAGTTTCTGTAGATTCAACTGATTTGTTAAAATATGAATTTGGTAGGTGTTAGGCAACTTTTTAACATATTCATTTTCATCTCTAGATCTATAAAAGGAGATGCACGTAAATGGAAGTATCACAAGTCTTCAGCTGTTTTTGTTTTTACGCTATTTTTAACAGCATATGAAGATATGTTATGTGTTGTATATTTAAAAAAAAGTGTCAGGAAAGTCTTGGGGGAAGTATGTGTGTTTTTAATTCAGTTAGTGTAATTTAAAGGTTTTGGGATTTCATCAGGTGGATGCAATACTAAATTATTATAGTTTTTTTATATTCTGTTTGATATTACTAAGCAGTGTATGTTTTTTTATCAGTGGAGTGTTTCTTTAAGATAATTGCTTTCAGTTGGATGATTGTTTTTTATTTTCATATAAAAGATGTTCAACTGGTGTTTTTTACATTCTGAGAAAGTCCTGTTTATTGTTTTGGGACAAAAGAGCTTAACGTTTAATAAAGTATTCTTGAAGTCTTCGTGACGTTTTAAGATTTTTTCCATTCTTCCCAAGTAATTTCAATGTTTCAAGTTCTCTCTGCTTGCTGGCAGGTTTTAGGTGGCTTTTTATTTTGTTATTAGTTGTTCTTTTAGCTGCTTCACTTTTTTTTTTGATTAAACTTAAGAAAATTGATAGAACAACAGGCTTTCCATTAGCATGAATTTTCTGAAGCATATTAAGTCTGAAATTCAAATGTCTGCCATTATTTTCTGACTGCTTTTTCTTTCTTGCTAGAAAACTACAATTTTATAAGAATCAGACAAAAAATATGAGACAAAAATCTGGACAGTTGAGAGCTATGGGAGGGTGTGAAGACACAGCTTGTAGAGCTGACATTAACCTTTAAGCTAAATGTTTGACAATTTTTAATTTTTTTTGACACTGCTGCCTACTGATTATTGGCCCCTTCCCGGTCAGTTGGGTTATTCCCACCCCATTCAGTCGAGTTATTCCTTCCTCTTCACTAGGGTTAGGGTCATTTGGGAGGAACTATCAGCCATCAGGGAATTTTTGAAGTTTTTCTTGATGGCCCTACATCCCCTGTGCATCCTGGGGTCACGAGGGAAGGGGGAGTGCCATGGGCTATCCTTTGTTGGTCATCCCTTACTTCAGCCAGGGACATTGCCATCAAGCAGCCCTGCAGTCTTATTCCCAAGTACTGAGTGGTGTTTTCCCCAGTATCCACCAGGGAAATCACATTCATCATTGAGTTTACAGAGTACTTGCATCTTATCCCTTCCCCCAGGAGAGGAAAGTGTGACAATCCCCTTAAGTCCTCTCCCTCCCTGCCTTGCACCTTCAGTGCTGAAGAAGCTAATTCAGTCTTGGTCAGGCAGGTCACAACCAGTGCTCCGTCCCTTTGTGCCATGGAGATGGGCTAAAATGGGTGAAAATAATTGCTTTGCAGAGTACCAGCCAGCAGTACTACCCATGGCTGTGCCTTGAAAAAGAGCAGCACAGAATGCTGACTGTTAATGCACATTGTACAGCTCTGTCAGTTATCTCAGTTGTAGTAAGATGATGGTGGTGATCTTATTGTCCTCTGCAGTCTGCCTTATTGCCTACTTCACTTCTATGGGAAGACCCCACACATGGTCTACTAACTTTAAAATTATAGTAAAAGTAGATCTGGTCCACTAACTTTCAGATGATTGTAAAAGAACAATAGATCTGACAAGGTCTGATGCATCCTTCTCCACCACTAGGACTGAAATTCCAGCTTTCAGTCTGATTAGCAATGATAACATTTTCCCAGGCCTTTACTCCTCCCCATACCTGTAATCCATTGAATGCCACCATTTTTCTCTTGATCCTTTTTTTTGCTAGTTATTTGGTTTAAAATTTGTGTTTCCAGTGGCTTTGGATTTCTTGTCTTTGTTCACATTTTATACATCAAGACTGATTTGTTTGGAGGTGACTGCTTTAAACAAAGCATTTGCCTCGCTTTGTAATGTGTTTCTGCATTTGTTAGCATGAAGTGGTTTTACAGATATGCACAATGTCTCTGTTTTGTGAATATCTGTTACATTCATAAGGATTTTAAGTGTGGAGGAATGTTTCACTTTTTTATTATGTCTGTTTTGAGGTCCCCACTCCATGCTGTTGATTTCACTGCTGATGGTCCCTACCTGTTACTTATTACATGGCCTTTTGCCAACTCTGATCCTCTCCTGAAGGCATGAGTGAGTGCTAGGGAGCACAACCTTTTTGGCCAGCATACTACCACTCAGACCTAAAAGATTTCCTTCTCTTGTTAGGTGCACATATTGTTGTTACATATGCATGTGCATATCTAAAATGTCAGTTATGTGTGGGGACTCCCTCCATTTGTTGTCACCCAAAGCTAGCTTTACTGCCCTCTAGGTGATGCTGTGGCATCAGAGACCCTTGACCTAGTTGTATGGATAACACATGGTCTACTATTTATCAAAGTCAGACAGGATTTCGTTCTATGGTGTTAAATTGAGGTCAGCTCCCTGATTTGTGTGAATAACTATTTTATCATTACATGCTTTGCATATTTTTAATTGCATTACTTAGGGGTCTTGAAGTCATCGTATATTAGGTTTTCACTGTCATCACAAAGTTTTTTTTATTTTATGTGCCATAGGCTTGGTTCTGCACATCTGCAGAGTTTGGAATGTTCTGTCAGATGCAGTAAAACTACTAATGTAACCAAACAAATGAGAACAACACTGCATTGAAACTCGGGCGCTTACCTGATTAATGAACAAATAATTGGGAAGCCCTGCCTGTAATATCAGAAATGAGACTACAGTAATGGTTTCAGATGAGAGGAAAAAAAATAATGAATATGTAATGCTAAGGGCAAGGATTGTGGTCGCATGATTGTGGTCACATGGTTATGTTTTTATCAGTATAATGATTCTGGTCTGATGAACAACAGACGTTTAGAAACTTTTACCATTTTTTTACTATGTAAACCAGCATCATTTCAGGAGATGTGGTAGTTTTACGAAAATTTGCTTGGCCAGTGTGAAAACGTAGTTGTACCAGTTTAGTCTTCATATGATAGTCATGTCATTTGAATGTCTGCTTTGAGATTTATTCCATCTCTACTTGTCTAGCTTGAAAATGAATGTTTATTAAAATACATGGTCAGAGGTCAACATTCTGGTTGTTCTCCACAGGTCGGAACGAACATGGCAAAATGGAAATCCTGTATATTTTGGTCCCTAGCATAGCGATTCCTTTGGTTATTGCCTGCCTCTTCTTCCTGATATGTATGTGCAGAAACAAACACCGTGCAGCTACAAGCACACCTCAGCGTCGCCAACTCATGACTTCTCCTAGCCAGGAAACAGAAATGCCTCTTATTAACCAGCACAAACAGGTACCTTTTTTATTTCAATATTTTAAGAGGAAATGTATGTCAAGTAAACTATTTTTTTAAATGTGTACAACCTAGCTTTTTGACATTATTAATTTTGAAAACATTATGGAGATACAAGCAGTAGGTTACCTGAAAAGGCATTTCCATTATGACCATTGTCACTTTAAGACATAACATGGTACATTAATATATACACACAGCAGGTAAAGCTGATCTGAATAGACAAGGCAGAATTGTTTCTACCTAAACTGGGTTTTGAAGAATTGCTAATATGAAACACCATGTTATATTTTCTATTTATTTGATTTATCCATCTGTTTCCCGACAAGTGGACTAATCCAAAGATCCTTTTGTAATGATCTAGACTTACGTCTGGAGCAGTTATTACAATTATTACACAGTTTTACAGCAAAACATTGGAATAGATATTACAAAGTTTTACAGCAGAATACAAAGATGCAAATGAAGTAACAAGAAGCAATTTTACTGAGATTAATAAAGAACATAAAACATGTCGTTCATAACTGTAAGGATAGTGGCAGCAGAGACAGAAGTATGGCAACAATGTCCTATTTCTACAAATTGTAACAATGTAAATATCCAGAGTTATCAGAATGTGAATCCATAATTTGGATAAGAATATACACTGTCATTTCTGTTCTGTCCCTCTGAAATTTCTGCATTTTTTAATTAAACACTCTGAGATTATTTTGAAAGTAATTGTGTTGATGTCTTGCCTCTTTGGGCAGGTTATTCCAGACTTCTGGTCTTAGTATACAAAATGCTTTCTCTCCTCCACCTTAAATAGGTAAACCTGAAGGAAAGGGGAGGACACGTGATATTTGACAAATTTGTCTTTTAGATCAACTCAGAGACTTTTTTTGCTATTATTAAGCTTCATCCTGTAGTCCTGAGCTTGATTCCCCCAGTTTCCACTTGAAAACTATGTGACACTGAGAAAGTCACTTAACCAGACAGTACTCCTGGGTCATCCTTGAAAAGGAACAGTTATGTCTGATGGGCTTTATCTGATTAACAAACAACATTGGTTCTCTCTTCTCTTAGCAGTGACCTGGTCATACTGTCTATGCAATTAGACCTCTTAGCTCAGAACAAGAGCATGCTTATACACCTAGACACAAAGATCATACAGCTTTAGGAACCATGTTTTCAGGGACAATGTGTAATGTCATAAAGGAATCTAGGAAGCATCCTACAAGTAAGTCTTACCCAGCCAAGTGGAAAAGGTTTTTTAAATGGACTCTAAGCAGGAATTTCTTATGTGAGCAAACTCATCCTTTTGGGTTACCAGCCTAGGGAAAGGACAGAGACAACTCTAATTGACTGTGACCTATCTGGACGTTAGTAAAGCCTTTAACTCAGTCCCCCACTGCATGTCAGTAAAAGCTAACAATTATCTTACCTGTGGAAAGCAAATACCTCATAGAGATTTTCATTCTTACTGCATCCCCTGTTTGGACCCAGACCACAATGTCCCTCGCTGTCAGTTTTGTGCCTTGTTCAACACCCAAACTCTTCGTCGTTGGGCTATTTTTGCAGCCAATTACTTTCGTACTCGATCTGTGTACTCCAAAATGGCTTCGTTAAGCCATTTGACTACCGATCTTAGGATAAAGACAGAGACAGACCGCATAGGTCCAAAACTGCTGACGACGCTCCCGTTAAGCTAGTCGCCAGTCCGCCGGTACTCAGTGAGGCGCTTTCGCAGCCCCTAATACCCGCTACTTCAGATTTTGTTTTCTCTATTGAGACCCATTCGGAGTCCGGTATGCCGCGAGATGCTTATTCGACTATGGAACCTGTGGATGTCTCTACCTTGGATGGGTCCGGAGCCGCTGTGCAGGCATTAGCTTCTGAGGGTGTGTTCAGGCCTACAGACATTCATATTAAACTGACGCCATCATTTTCATCCAGGCCAAAAATTCGCACTACACCTAGAAAACCGACGACCAAACCACAGGCTCAGGCCCATATGCCTCAAAAACAAATGCTTAGAATGGCTGAAGACCTTATCACCTTAATTAGAGGAAGCCAGCCTTCCTCATCTAAGAGACCTAAAACTGATTTTCCTTCTGATTCTTCTGATCAGGAGTCTGATATGTCTGCTCCTTCTGATTACCAGGATTTGACCTTATCTACTTATGAGGATTCTGATGCAGAGGATTCCATTCCCTCTGCTTCCCCTTGAGAAGATTTTTCTTTCAGTGAAACCTTGCATACTCTTAGGGAGCATTTCCGCTGGGAAAGCCAGGATTACTCTGAGTCTGACTCTGAGTCCAAAAAGAGACTTAGGGAATTCTTACTCCTACCTCAACACAGGCCTTTAGCTTTCCCTCCTGTTCTGGGCATTGTAGATGATGCTTTCTTGGAATCTAGCCTTACCCCAGACACTTTACCTCCAGCTCCCAGAAAACCTGACAGGTACTGCAGAGTACCCGACTCTCACAAGTTCCTCTTCAGGAATCCTTCTGCGGATCCAGAAACCGTTTCCCAAGGACCAAAAGGCATTAAGGCTACTGCTGCCAAAATCCTACCCCTTCTGACAGAGATTCTAGAGCCTTGGACAGATGGGGTAAGAAGGTATACACTTCTTCTACATTAGCCATTAGGGCTTTAAATTGCCAGTTTCGTATGTCAGCAGCATATTATGGGACTAAGACAGAAAATTATTTTGATTCCTGACTGTGCTGAACACAAAGAATTACAAGATTTTGCATTCTGCAGAACAAGTTGGTAAACATACTTTGCAATGTGGTTTTCACGCTTTGGAAGCATCTTGCAGGGCAGCTGTCACTGGGTCTGTACTTAGAAGGCATGCTTGGCTTAAGGAACAAAACTTGCCAGATCACGTTAAAGCTAAATTACTGGATGCTCCCTTAAATCAAGACCACCTTTTTGGCAACAAGACAAAAGAAGTCCTCAAAAAGATGGAGGAAAAAGCTAAATCTATGCAAACTGTCAAAGATTTCCTACAAGTGCAGCCTCCCAGATTCAGTAGGCATTGGCCTTCAAGGAACTGGTCCTTTTCAGTCCCTTCCAGGCCTTCTCAGTCCAAACGCAGGAACAGCAGACCACCTAGGCTACAGTCTAAGACTACACACATATCTAAGCAGTGGGGGGTTCCCACTTCCAAAGCAGGGTATAGTAAGCCACCCCCCCACAGAAAAATGGCACAATGACTTAACCTTAAACCTTTCAAGCCCTGCTCAACTACCTGCTCCCTTAGGAGGAAAGATCACCCTACATGCAAAAAACTGGGAACTCATTACCCAGGACAAATGGGTTTTGAACATAGTTTCCCTAGGATACAGATTCCACTTCCACACACTACCAACCCCAAATGGTTGGCCAGACCTACCCCCAAATCAATGGGCAGAGGCCCAACAGCAGGTTCTGTCTCTTGTCAGTATCAGGGCTATTCAGCCTGTCCCAGTAGAACAAAGGGGACAAGGTTTTTATTCAAAACTTTTTCTGGTAACCAGAAAAGACAACTTCTGGCATCCTACCCTGGACCTCTCTATTCCCAACACCTTTCTGGTGGTTCCAAAATTCAAAATGCTAACTCTTCAGCAGCTTCTTTCTATGCTAGCCAATGATGCCTGGCTGGCAACCCGAGACTTAAAGGAAGCTTACCTGCACATCCCAGTAAGAGGATCCTGCAGACAATACCTACATTTCAGGGTGGGCTCCATGCACTTTCAGTTCTCTGCACTTCTCTTTGGCTTATCTACTTGCACCCATGGTGTTCACAAAGTGTCTAGCTCCAGCCATTGCATTTTGCAGGCAGAGAAATATTCAAATTTACACATACTTGGACAATTGTCTGATTCAGGCATTCATAAAGAAACTTCTAAACTCTCTGGGGTACACCATCAGTGAAAAGAAATCTCACCTAGTACCTTGCCAACAGATTGTATTCCTGGGAGCAAGCTTGAACACACCTTCCCAGATGGCATTCCTCACTCCGGAGAAACAAGTTTGACAACCTACTTCAAACTATTGGCCACAAAACCCCAGCTATCTGCAAGGAAAATACTGCAAGCTCTGGGGTTCATGGCCTCCTGCATTCTAATTCCATATGCAAGACTGCATATGAGGAAACTCCAGTGGTACCTAAAAAAGCCGATGGTGTCAACATTCTCAGGACATGGAAACAATGATTTCTATCATTCCTTGTATAAAGACAGAGTTCCTCTGGTGGGCAGAGGCCTGCTACCACAACAAGGGACTCCCTTTCCCTCTACCCCCTGCAGCACAAACCCTAACAACAGACACATCAGACTATGCATGGGGGGCTCACATGGCAGGGCAGTGCACTCAGGGCAAAAGGAACCCGAGACAGATGCACCTGCATATCAATCAAAAAGAAATGTTAGCTGTACAGAATGCTCTGACAGCCTTCAAAGACCGTATTCCTCCAGGACAACTACTGGTAAAGACAGACAACACCACAGTTATGTGGTACATAAACAAGCCAGGGGGGAACCCACTCGTACCCTGTCTGCAGACTAGCCATGGCTCTGTGGGACACAGCCTTGAGCTACCAAGTACACCTACAAGCACAATTGCTGCCGGGCAAACTAAATTCACTGGCAGATGACTTAAGCAGAAATATCATGGACCCACATGAATGGAAACTAGAACCCAAAATATTCAACCTTTTGAGGAACAAATGGGGGACTCCAGAGGTAGACCTGTTCGCCTCCCCTCAGAACTACCAATTGATCAAATTCTGCACAAGCTCCCCACAGTCAAGCTTGGAAAGTGGATGCTCTGTCCTTTACCTGTGAAAGCCTCTCGGTTTATGCCTTTCCCCCTCTGCCTCTCCTCTTGAAGGTTCTACTAAAGTTCAAACAGGACAAGCCAAGGACAATACTGATTGCACCAGACTGGCCACACCAGCACTGGTACCCCGTCTTGCACAGTATAACACTGCTACATCCATGGCACCTGCCTCAGACCCCTTCCCTGCTGTCCCAGCAGGCGGGCCAGATTCTGCACCCTCAGCTTCAAACCCTGAACCTTGCAGCCTGGCTAATTCCTTGAGCTCTCCTCTAGCATCCCTCAGTAAGCAGGTACTGGATGTCATTCTGGAGGCAAGAAGGCCTAGTACTAGAAAATCCTATGCTGAAAAGTGGAAAAGATACTGTTCCTGGAGCCAGGCTCAGGGGATAGGCACAACGGTGCCCAGCTTCCCTCATATTCTACAGTACTTAACAGAATTGCTTCATAAGGGCCTAACCTTCTCGTCAATTAAAATTCATGCCTCTGCCATTTCAGCACATTATAATACTGAGCCACCCCTCTTCTCTCACCCCTTGCTAAAGCAATTCTTTAGAGGGCCCAAAAATTTAAGACCCCCCCAGGAGAGATCCCACTCCAGCCTGGGAATTTAACTTTGTATTGGAAAAGCTCACTCCCCCCCCCCCCCCCCTTGAGCCAGCTGCTACAGCAGAGTTGAAATTCATTTCTTGGAAAACAGCATTCCTTCTAGCCATCACTTCAGCAAGAAGAGTGTCTGAATTACAGGCCCTCATGGCAGTGGAACCCTTCATTATCTTCCATGCGGACAGGGTTTCCCTCAGGACTAATCCTTCCTTTATGCCCAAGGTGGTGTCTGCTGTGGCCCTAAATCAGTCCATTCATTTGCCTACTTTTTTCCCTAATCCACAACACAAAGGGGAACGAATACTGCACTCTCTGGACGTGCACAGACAACTTAGATTCTATTTGGACAGGACTAAACCTGTTAGAAAATCTGAACAGTTGCTAGTTAGCTTTGCTGCAGGGGCAGAGGGGAAGGCCATGTCAAAGTAAACCATTTCCAAATGGATAGCCTATTGCATTCATTTCTTCTACAAGCAGTATGGAAAATCTACCCCACAGGGGATAAGAACACATTCCACCAGGGCTGCTTCTACCTCTGTGGCATTTCTCAGAGGAGTCCATACCTGGGACATCCTAGAAGCTGCTCCCTGGAGGTCTGTACATACTTTCACCAAGCATTACCACATGCCTATCTTTTCTAAATCCAGAGCTGGATTTGCCCCTGCTATCTTGCAGGGCTTAATATCTGGCCCTAATGCTCTTTAACTTTCTCCTCCCTTCCTTAGCTTTGGGAATCAACCCAAATATGATGACTGCAACAGTGAAACGCGAAGAACATAGTTCAGTTGTGTACACTTACCATAAATATAGATGTTCACGTGTTTTCACTGTTGCAGTCCTGGTTACCCTCCCTCCAGCCCCCTGACTTCTCTTGGCTCTACCTTTCCTTCTTTTGGATATATTTATTTTTTGTTGTGTATTTGCTTTTTAATGGGGTTTACCATACCATGTAATTGCTTCCTATTGTGGGGACACCTGACATCTAGGGCAAGACAAACTGATGTAATGGCGTCGGCTGCATGTTTTATACCGCTGATGACCTGAAGTCAAGGAAGAAGCGACAGCATCCGACACAGAAATCCAAAGACTCTGGTTTTCAGGCTGGCTGAGGGCTACCTGCAGGCAGATAACCCAAATGTGATGACTGCAACAGTGAATACACTTGAACATCTACATTTATGGTAAGTGTACACAACTGTACTGCCTTTAAACCCAGCTGATGTCCATAACCATTAAGGTGTCTTTTAAATGTCATGGGACTCTATTACAGAAGGTTTAAGATATCACACAGTGCAAACTCTAGCTTGGCTAGGTTTTTCTTGTAGTTTTTTTACTAATTGGTTTGTCTGTGTGACCTTTTTACTTTTTGGTTTGGATGTTAGTTGTGATATTTTGCAAACATATTAATAGCTGTGGACATCAGCTGGGTTTAAAGACCCGGTATTTTTAAAGTATAGGCAAACATTTTACTTATGCTGTGTTCTGATGAGACCATAAGAAGGCCGAAATGTGCATGTCCACAGCGAGTATGGGTATGCTTCTAAATTTCAAATTTTCACAAGTTTGAATTTCTTATAGTTGAGACTATAAGATCAAACTTGTGAAAGTTCAAAATTTAAGTAAAAAAAACCCCATAAAAACAAAACAATTTTTTAAATGTTTTTTTGTGGGGGGCAAGCACCCCCACACCACCTGTTATTAAATATACCAACTCTGAGATTGCACTACAGTGATGACAATGGTAAATATACTGTTCAGTGCTCTACGGCAGTCTGCATTTAAATGTTTAGAGCATTCACAAGTTCGATCTCATGGTGTCGACTGTAAGAAATTCAAACTTGTGAAGGTTTGAAGTGTGTGTGTGTGTGTGTGTGTGTGTGTGTGTGTGTGTGTGTGTGTGTGTGTGTGTGTGTGTGTGTGTCTGTTAGCATGTCTGGTAGGAGATTTGTGTATATTCTCAGGTTAACTTGTATTGTATGCCAGCATGTTTAATTGTGAAAATGTAAATACGTTTTTAAAATGTTGAGTATCCCCCTGTTTATACAAAAATGTTTAAAGAATCTGTCAGTGTTTTGATACATTTCTACTTGCACATGTTTGTGAAGGAGAATCTGAAGTTCAACCTATCTGTAGAGAATCAGATGAAAAGTAGGTGATGTCATTAAAATGTTCCTAGTTGCTAGGTGATTATTTGAACAGCTGATTGACAGGAAAAAGAAAAATGTCAAACAACACTGTTATTTTTACAATAAGACAGTTCAGACTGTTAAGCTGAACAGTTAGTAAAGTGTTGCAGTCAGTGGATACCCAAGAAGAAGAACTCACAAAAACTGTAAGCCTGCCTTTGCCTTGCTGTCATGTTTTAGATTAGATCAGAGATATAATTCTCTAGTTAGATTAGGAAAGTTTAGTTATTTAGAGAGAGTTTTTCTAAGATGATGGACTTCAGTCCTACAGTTTAATTTTGTAGTCCTGGTGTTTATTGAAAGTTATTGATTTACATTCTTGTAATAATTTTACTTATTATTAAACCTTTTCATTAATTTACATTGTGGCTAGACAAAATGCCTGGCTACTTCTGGTCATAGCTATCATTTGTTTTGATAATTAATTTTAATAATTGATCACCCCTTTGAAGACCTTGTAGACCTGTCTGACTCTGGTGGCAGTGTTTCCGTTTGTACTGGGGAGGGGACATAGCTGGAAGTCTGTGTCAGGCTTCCCATAAGTGTTTGAGTGTGTGAGATTTAAATTTATTTTTAGAGTGATTGAGTTACAAGTCTTTAAACTGGAACACATGGCTCTGAAGTGTATGATAAGGGATTACACTTGGGGTGGACAGAGGTATATAGCCCAGTCCCAGGAAACTAAAGTGTTCCTGTTGTGCTCTTAAGGAGAAATTGTGAAATTTTACTCTTGTGTGCTTTGTGCTCTGGTGTTTTCTGTGACACTCCCACTCCGGAGTCAGTGGTGAGGATTGAGGCTTCTTAATTACTGACCCAGGTTTTAACTGGGGGATGTCACATTTATTGTTGGGATATTAGCCGGATGTCACATTTTAATTGGTGGCAGTGGTTCACTTTTTAATTGGATTCCAGTAGCCTGTGCGTAGTTGTCATTAAGGTGTGCACTCTTGACAGCCACAAGGTATACATTCAGAATTTCAATCCACCACAGTTTTATTTATATTTTTTTAGTTAGATAGTCTGGGATAGCAGGCAAGCATGTCAGCAGAAGATTTTAGCAAGCTGACAAATATCCAGTTGGTTAAGGAGTGTGAAGCCAGAGGATTTGTGCATGCCATCCTGACCAAGGAAGCAATGATTTCAGCCTTGGTTGCAGCCACAGCTCAGACCAGCCAGTCAGAGGATATCCAGTTTGGTGTTGGTGGTGGGCAGCCTGCAGAGACTGGAAAAGTCCATCTTTTCTTCAGAGGACCAGAGAATCCATCTGGAGTAAGAGAGACTACACCTGGAGGCCCGATGACTGGAGGCTGAGAAAGGGGAGTAGCAGCACCGATATAAACTGGAGGCTGAGGAGAAATGGCACCAATTTGAACTAGAAGCCAAATAACTGGAGACTGAAGAGAAACTGTGCCTGGAAGCACAGCAACTGGAGATCAAACAGCTGGAGACCAAAGAAAGACTGAGGTGTTTAGAAGCTGAGGGTAATGAGAGACAGCGCTGGCATGAAATGGAGCTTCAAATCCTTCAAGAGGGTCATGGAGGTAGTGGGGAAGGGAACCCAGAAGCAGTAAATGTCAGTAAACATTTTCCTCAGTACAGGGATGGGGATAACTTTGATAGTTTTATTCATATTTTTGAGAGGGTATGTAGACAATATGATGTTGACTGTGACCTCTGGGTTCAGCTCCTGCCTCCCTTACTCCATGGTAAAGCTGTTCAGGCTGTAGCAAAGTGAAATACTGTAGATTGTTTAAATTATGATAAAGTGAAATGTTACTTGCTTGACTGTTTCAAATCTACATCTGAGGCATATAGGAAAAAGTTCAGTCAACACAGATGCAAGGCAGATGAAAGTATACGTGATTTTATTTGCTGACTTAAGTACTTACTTTCACAGATGGGTGAGTGGGTGTCAGGTTACCACTTTTAAAGGACTGGCAGACCTTTTGGTGAGAGAACAAGTGCTCAGTACTTTGCCTAATGACATGATTAGCAGACCATGAGTGTAACTCTACAGAGGAATTGGGGAGAAAAGGGGACCTCTACTTGACAAGGAGAGCACCACTGCATAAGAAAGAGATACCCAGTGCTACACATGGACATGAGAGAACCCATGAGGGGCAGTCTAAACCACTCCACCAGAGTAGACCAGTAATGGGGGAGACTACTAATCCAAGTGCACGGTTAGGAATTATGTTTCAAGTGTAACCCGAGGGACCACATAGCCAACTGTCCATTGAGGCAAGGTGAGAAGCAGAAGGTGTGGGAGCCAGTAAGTGTGAATGACAAACTGCCAGTGATAAGTTGTTTAGAAACAACCGGGGTACTAAATTGTCACCAACGTTTATATCCTATCTTAGTAGATGGTAAACAGATAACTGCTAAGAGGGACACAGCTTCTGGTGTAACCATTGTGAGACCTGCAGTGGTTAGAGAAGATCAGTACTTGCCTGGGCAGTCCACTCCATTCAGAGCATAAGGAGGGACCCTGTTCCAAATACCTTTGGCTAGGGTTAATCTTGACTGGGACTGTGGAAGTGGAAGCAAGCAAGTAGGTATGTTTAAGAATATTACTGCAGATGTCCTGATAGGGAGTGACTTTGATGATGCAGTACCTTGTGTACACACAGTGACGTGCAGTCAGGCTTGGAGAAAGGCATGTAGGTCCAGTAGTCTGGGAGAGACACAGAAAGATGTCATACTTGAAGCTGGGACTGGTGTGGTGGCTGTTTCAGAGAAGGTGCTATCTGGTAGCAATAAGTCTGAATGTGAGCCACAGCTTCTTGTCGGTACTGATGTTCCCCTGGACACAGTGACTGTGAGGATGGAGGTGAGTGGTGGTACCCAGAGTGACAGTGAGGTGCAACTGTCGGAAGTGCCTAGGCTTCCTGCAGAAGGGGAGCTGGGGAAGGTCATGAAGGTAGAGTTGAGACACTCAACTTACGGATCCAATGTTACAAAGCTCGAGGGAGATAACTAAGGAGGCACCTGAGGTGCAAGGAAGAGAGGAGTCTGTATGCTGGATCAAAGGTTTGTTGTATAGAGAGTGAACTCCTGGAAGTGGGCTAGAAAGTGAAGTAATACGGCAGTTAGTAGTGCCTAGAGCTTACCGTCTGCCACTTTTAGCCATAGCACATAATGTTCCTTTCCCAGGTCATATGGGCATAAGATGCACTAAGAAAAATATAATGCAAAGTTTCTATTGGCGTGGGATTGCAAGGAATGTGGTAGGATTATTGTAGGACTTTTGAACAGGGCCAGAAAGTTGGTAAAGCAAGGGACAAGGCTAAGGCTCCATTAATGTAGTTATCGAAGAGCCATTTCAGATAGTGTCCCTGGATATTGTGAGATCCCTGAGTACTCTTAAGGTCTGCAGGAAAGAAATACATCTTGATGGTAGTAGACTATGCTACAAGATATCCTGCGGCCTTGGCTCTATCATTTATTGAGGCAGAGAAGGTGGCAAATGTTTTGCTTAGAATCATCATCAGAGTAGGTTTTCCATGGGAAATACTGGCTGACCGAGGTGCCAACTTCATGTCAGACCTGTTAACTTGTCTGTGGAAGCGTTATGGGGTGAAATATCTAAAGAACACCCCCTACCATCCCAGACTAATGGTCTTGTGGAGATGTTAAACTCTACATTAAAGACTATGCTACAGGCATTTGCAGACCAACATGAGAGGGAGGACTTGAAAAGATAGGTAGGGCAGGATTAACCATTAAACCTGTTAAGTGTCAGTTGGGTGTGGCAAAGGTCACTTACTTAGGACACAGAGTGGGAAGTGGTAAAATTGAGCCAGAACCTGTCAAGGTGGAAACTATTCAAAAGTGCCCAGTTCCTGTTACTAAGAAACAAGTAAGAACATTTCTAGGGACAGCAGGGTACTATAGGAAATGTGTGCCCAATTACAGTACCATAGCTGCACCCCTTATTGGCCTAACTAGGAAGAATAAACCAGACAAGTTAGTGTGGACCACAGATTCTGAACAGACATTCCAAAGACTAAAAGAGATTTTGGGAGGACCCCCATTGTTAGCCAGCCCAGATTACAATAAAGAATTTATTGTATATGTAGATGGTTCAAATTATGGGGTGGGGGCTCTACTTAGCCAAATTTTCAAAGAAAGAGAAGAGCATCCAGTGGTATATCTGAGCCGTAGACTCCAACCTAGAGAAGAGTGTTATGCAGCTGTGGAGAAATAATGTTTGCCTATAGTGTGGGCATTGCAAAAGCTGCAGCCCTATATACATTGTTGGAAACTCCTGGTGTTCTGGCTGGTGTGATTCTCAAACAATCTGGAAATATATTGCTGATTGATAAGTATATTTCTTGGCATTTTAACCTTTCAGAGTTCTGCATTGTCTTAATTTTGCCTGACTGAATTATTGTTTGCCTGACTGAATTATTTTATATATTTTCTGTCATTGTTTTATGTTTCTCATCTGTCCTGAAACTGCTTCCCCCCTATTTTTGAGGTGGAGTTTATAAAACTGGTCTAAAAGCTTTTGTGTTATCAGATTGATCAAGGCTTGTTGATTTAAAATAGTTTCTGTTTGTAAATTCTTGCATGCACTGTTGGAAACTCCTGGTGTGCTGGCTGGTGTAATTCTCAAACAATCTGGAAATATATCACTGATTGATAAGTATATTTCTCGGCATTTTAACTTTTCAGAGTTCTGCATTGTCTTAACTTTGCCTGACTGAATTATTTTATATATTTTCTGGCATTGTTTTATGTCTCTCATCTGTCCAGAAACTGCCCCCCTATTTCTGAGGTGGAGTTTATAAAACTGGTCTAACAGCTTTTGTGTTATCTGATTGCTTCAAGGCTTGCTGATTTAAAAATAGTTTCTGTTTGTAAATTCTTGCATACACTGTTGGAAACTCCTGGTGTTCTGCCTGGTGTGATTCTCAAACAATCTGGAAATATATCGCTGACTGATAAGTATATTTCTTGGCATTTTAACCTTTCAGAGTTCTGCATTGTCTTAATTTTGCCTGACTGAATTATTGTTTGCTTGACTGAATTATTTAATACATTTTCTGGCATTGTTTAATGTTTCTCATCTGTTCTAAAACTGCTTCCCCTATTTCTGAGGTGGAGTTTATAAAAATGGTCTTAACAGCTTTTGTGTTATCTGATTGCTTCAAGGCTTGCTGCTTTAAAAATAGTTTGTTTGTAAATTATTGCATACACTGTTGGAAATTCCTGGTGTTCTCTCTGGTGTGAATCTCAAACAATCTGGAAATATATCCCTGATTGATAAGTATATTTCTTGGCATTTTAACGTTTCAGAGTTTTGCATTGTCTTTATTTTGCCTGACTAAATTATTTTATACATTTTCTGGCATTGTTTTATGTTTCTCATCTGTCCTGAAACTGCTTCCCCCTATTTCTGAGGTGGGGTTTATAAAACTGGTCTATTTTATTTATCTATTTGCAGTTTGTTTATCAGGATAGTCCATTGGGCTACAAGGAACCCATTTTCAATGGAGTCCTGGGGAGAAAAGCTCCAGTAAGTACAAGTATAATAAATTTCAGAATTACAAGATTGCAGAATAAAAATTCTTACAAATTGTACAAAACTGGTAATCAGACATTAGAAAGAGAGTACATGGCAATAGTAGCTACAGTAAATTGGCATTTGATGGAGCAAATGCATGAAAAATTCCATTATATACAAATTAAAGTAGTAAAAAGGAATGCAAGTTCCTTATGGAGATTATGTTCTAAAGGAGGTTATTTGTAGATATGTTAGGTGAAGAGAGAAGGATGTTACATAGGATGAGAGCTATTAGTAGATATGCTAGGTAGGGAGAGAAATATTGTCAGACAACTTTTATGATTGCTTCAAGGCTTGCTGATTTAGAAATAGTTTCTATTTGTAAATTATTGCATACAATGTTGGAAACTCCTGGCTGGTATGATTCTCAAACAATGTGGAAATATATCGCTGATTGATAAGTATATTTCTTACTATTTTAACCTTTCATAGTTTTGCATTGTCTTAATTTTGTGTGACTGAATTATTGTTTGCCTGACTGAATTATTTTGTATATTTTCTGGCATTATTTTAGGTTTTTCATCTGTCCTGAAACTGCTTCCCCCCTATTTCTGAGGTGGAGTTTATAAAACTGGTCTAACAGATTTTGTGTTATCTGATTGCTTCAAGGCTTGCTGATTTAAAAATAGTTTCTGTTTGTAAATTCTTGCATACACTGTTGAAAATTCCTGGTTTTCTGCCTGGTGTGATTCTCAAACAATCTGGAAATATATTGCTGATTGATAAGTATATTTCTTGGCATTTTAACCTTTCAGAGTTCTGCATTGTCTTAATTTTGCCTGACTGAATTATTGTTTGCCTGACTGAATTATTTAATATATTTTCTGGCATTCTTTAATGTTTGTCATCTGTCCTGAAACTGTTTTTTCCCCCTTCCCTCCCACACTATTCTTATAGAGTTGTTATAGTTGGTGGCTTTGAAGTTGCCGTCCCTACTGTAAATTTGATCTGGGATACCCTTCCCAGTCTAGTGTTCACTCTACTTAATACAGAGAGAACATTTGAGAAGGCCAACCCACTTAGGTTCTTAACCTTGGATTTTTCTTCTGCTCTTCCTTCCTCTCTCCTTGCACTTTACTAAAAAAATTTAAAAAAAAATTGCACTTTTATTTTTGCTTTTGCCTATTCTTAAAAGTACTCAATTGTATTTATTCTGCTGCATGTATTACTGCTTGGTAGTAGCCTGATTAAATTGCAACTGTTATTCTAAGCCTTTCGGTTTAAGCACATGGGCTTCAGGCCAGTTATTTTATATTAAGAAGGTTTGTGGTCTGCACTCTTGTGGGAGAAGAGGTTAGATTCTGCCCTTCTGAGCTAGGAATTTCTGGTTAAAGGATTCTTGTGGCTGCTTATTTGAACTGTTTATTTCTGAAATTGGTGCACCTTGTTTGATGTAGCATAGACTAGATTCAGGCATGCTGAATCTAGCTTTGTTTGTATAACTTGAGCACTAATCCAGGCCATTTTTTTGGAGAAGTTTCCCCTACACCCTAGTGGCAGGAGTGTGCATTTAGAACTTGTCTTATTGAAGACTGCTGGAACAGGGCTCAGTTTTGAGCTTTTTTACTGGTTGAGTAATTTGTTTAAATCATTTTGCTCATTTTCTATTGTTATATAAAAAAATTGCACTTTATTCATCTGCTTTTACTGTATTTGTGTTTCATCCTACCTTTTTGCATTTATTCTGCTGCATTTATTTCTAATTGTTAGTAGCCTGATTAAATTGTAACTGTTCTAAGCCTTTGCTTGAAGCAGTTGGGCTTCACACCAGTTGTTTTACATTAAGAAGGTTTGTGGTCTGCACTGTTGTGGGCAGAACAGGTAGCTTACATCCTCCTAAGTTGGGAGTTGCTGATTGAAGTCTTAGTGTCTGTTATTCTGAAAGTGTATTAGTTCTGGTTTAAGCACTTGGGCTTCGAGACAGTTATTTTGCATTAAGAATGTGTGGTCTGCACTCTTGTGGGAGGAGAGGGTAGATTCTGCCCTTCAGAGCTGGGAGTTTGTGGTTAAAGGCTTATTGTGCCTGCTTATTTGAACTGTTTCTTTCTGAAATTGGTACTCCTTGTTTGCTGTAGCATATTCGTAAGTTCAGACATGCTGAACCTAGCTTTGTTTGTATAACTTGAGCACTAATCCAGACCATCTTTTTTTGGAGAAGGTTCCCCTGCACCCTAGTGGCAGGAGTGTGCAGTTACAACTTGTCTGATCGAAGACTGCTGGAACAGGGCTCAGTTTTTAGCTTTTTATTGGTTAATTTGTTTAAATCAGTTTGCTCATTTGCTATTGTTATATCTACCTGATGAGTCTGGGCATCTTTGGGCATTGCAGCAATTGCCTCATGTACACAGACAACCCTCTCCTCCTACCACCCAACACTGCAACCTGTGAGAGATGCTCTTATATAGCCAAACTGGAAGTAAAGCTGTCTTCACCCAAGACAGGATTAGACAGTCAAGAGGAGAAGGTAAACACTTGCAACACACCACACTCATCACATAGTCCCTCAAAACCTACACCACCAAAACACACACATAGCAACACAAAACACACACCTACATTCACAGAGGCTCTCAATAAAAATCTGCTCAAGCAACATAGATCTCCAAAGCAGAAACACATGCAACCTCCACCCCCCCCCCAACACAACCCAAATGACACACAGTCCACAAACTCAGTGTGCCACTCAACCACAGCCCATAAGGCATAACAACGTACCCAACACTCTAGTCATAGGTGACTCTGTAATCATCCACACTGATGTTCCACTCACCAAGCTAAACAAAGAGAAAGTCAGCTGCCTTTTGGGTGCCAGGATCTGCCACATAACGCATGCACTAAGGTCATTCCATAACAAGTACAAATATGACTCTTGTCAGTGTCCATGTTGGTGTGAATGACCTGAGACATACCTCCTTGGACGACATGAAAATAGACATGAAGGAGCTGTCTGATCTTGTAGCCCAGGCAGGTATGACCCTAGCCCTGAGTAGCATCCTGCCATCACCCAAAATGATACCATAGTACAAGGATAAAATGATTGACTTCAACAATTGGCTAAGCTTCTGGTGTCATTCTAAGGGGATCCAGTATCTGTCTGCCTGGGATGACATGATCGACAGACCATGATGCTTTGCCAGAGATGGCTTGCACCATTTGCCCTTGGGATTCTGGATACTGGCTAAGGCTCTTGCCACCCCTATAGTGCCTTTTTTAGGCAAGGTTCAAATGACAACTTCACCACCGTAACAGGTACAAGCAAGAAAAATCTGAGGGTAATGCTACTTAACAAAATGCATCCACTCAAGGCACTCCTTAAAATGGAAAACATCAACATTTGTGCAGTGACAGAGAACCTGGTTCAAGGCTCCAGAGAGCACCCCTGCATTACCAGGCTATAATTCATACCACACCTTTCAGCCACCTAACCTGGAACGAAACACTAAAGGTGTAGGCGTGTCCATATTCATTAAGGATATCCACACCTCCAGGCTAGTTGCTCAGCATAATGCACCCAAGATTATCCAAGTACAACTAACTCTGGGCAAGACTGCAATCCAAATTGTAACTTGCTAGAGATCCTCCACCATGCCCCAGGATTCCCACTCCTCATTTCTTGATACACTGGAAAATATTAGGGTACAACCCAACACCCTGATAATGGGTGATTTTAACTACCAGGAACCAAGAGTGGACACGGTTGCAATAAAGGCTGTCTTCCGAAATCACAACACCTCCAATATATAGGTATATATACCTTTAAGTTTATTGATTTTGAATTATTCAATTAATTCATTAATTGAACCATAGGTAGTATATAAGGAGTCAAATGTACTGTTAGCATTGATTCTGATGAGGTCTCCAGTGGGAGACGAAAGCGCTCAATCCTATTTCTTATTCATATACTATTCAGTTATTCGTTATTTCAGTTATATTGTGTTGTTCGTTATTTTAGTGTACATTTGTCAGTGTTCAATAAAAGTTTTTGTCGTATTATCACCGGTGGAATTTTATCGTTTTGAGCCTTGTATATCGGTGGAGTTATTGGAGGTGTTGTGATTTCGGAAGACAGCCTTTATTGCAACTGTGTCCACTCTTGGTTCCTGGTGTTTGTGCGAGTGTCTACTAAATGGTGACTGGTTGTTTTTTCTGCGGTTTCGAGGAGTCTCCTGTACAGAATTTTGATTTTTTCACCTTCCGCTCCCCCCATATAACATGGATGGTTCCAGTTTATTGAGTGAGTTGGTTCGAGTGATCCAGAACCACTCACAATCTACCAATTCCCCAGGGATACAGGGAACGAAATACCCTGTGCACAAAGTAGTCCTCGGGTTCGTGACAACGCGGATATGATGACAGACGCCAGAATTGAGTCTAATGGAACGACGAGGAGAACTGATACCCGAGAAAACAACTTTGGCCAAAATCGTTTGGGCAATGGACAGTATAAGGACAGAGTGCGATCAGGTACTGGTGTATCCAACAACAATAACAATAATTTTTCCAAATACGATAATATTGACTTTAATACATGGCTGAATAAATCCTTTGTAAAAACGAACAAAACACGAGACTGATGGTGTACATACTATGGATTACAAAGAGAAATGTAAAGTTTTTAAATCTCTACTCATGAGATATAAAAATTTAGCTGCAGAAAATTGGTATTTTAACCAATGCCTTAATGATAAAATTGTTCTGAAGGGGCTTAGGATTTATAAGTTCCCTAGCAATATTAATGACAATATGGATGGTGAATTGTTTAAGAGTATCAGCAGTATTTTTAATGAATGTGGGCTGGCTATGCTTAAAGTTCTTATTAATTTTAATGAGAAGAGGATGGAGTTGGATAAAAAGGAAATAGATTATTTAAAGAAATTAATGAGGATTTATTATTTTCTGTGGAAGAATACAAAATTGTATTTACTAGAACATTGTATGATGTTGATAATACAGTTACTCGAAGTTATAATAGAAAATTGTCTAAGCTTGAAAGAGATCCGAAACTAAATGCCACAAAATGCATTCTTGTATCCTTTGGGAAGTCTTTTATCCCAGGGAACTACCCCATTAACAATACACCCTTAAGATTTGACACAGTTTGGGATTTGGGAACTTTGTGGACAGTGACCTAACTTTTGACCAACGTGTCAATAAGAAAGTCCTTCTATATTGCACAGCTTATAAACAAAGGGATTGTGTCTAGATCCAGGGATGTCATTGTCCCCCTTTACCCAGCCCTCATTAGGCCAACCATTGAATGTAATGCCCCTTTGGCATGTATCTGTCCAGACATGCAATAACTGGAACACCCAAAGAGATACCTTACTAAAAGGATGCAATACCTAAACAGCATGTTCTTCATGGACTAATTGAAAGTCCCGTCACTATACTTAGTATACTACAGACTGCTAAGAGGTGACCTGTGTCAGGCTACAAGGCATCCTCTCACTCAATACTGATGGATTTACTGCACATCAGCAAATCAAATGGCAAAACAAATACTCTGCCTAGGGATCTAAACCTCTTCTGTAACAACAGAATGGTTTGGAAGGACAGGTATGTCTTGTAGAGGATACTGCTGCTCTGGAATAGACTTCTCATTCACATCAAACAAAGTTCACCCCTGTCCATATACAAGCGCAACTTGGATCTATGGATGAGAAACAAAACAATTACTCCAGGACTGCCCCCTGTATTACTAATGAACAGAGACAATTCCTGAATGCGTTATGCCATGCATAAGCCACATCATATTATTTGTTATATGGTTCCAGTTATTCTCACTGGGGTAATATATAATTATAGACCAAGGGATGGCTAAGGCTAATCTCTAACCAAATGGGTTAGGTTAATATGAGCACAAAAAGGGAACCTGACTAGGCTTAAAATGGCCCGCAAGGGTAGCTAGCTAGTGCTTACCTATGAACCTATAAATGCATTTGTTAATGCCTGTAACTTTAAATATGATTATGTGACCTTTGTCTTGCAGCTAGGTTGTGACTAAAAATGGGCTGTCATAGTCCAGTCCACCAGCCTCTTTACAGTACAAAAAACAGTGCATGTGTTCTTTATCATGTATAGATGTTTATGAAGCTGCCATTTTATCTTATGGAATGTACGTCCTTGTTTGCCTCAGCAAATTCCTTTTTACTCCACGTTTAAAAGTAAAACTACGTTAAAGTTACCAGAAAAGAATGGTTATTCTATCTTTGTTAAAAAGTTGCCAGTTATTGCTTCTGAAAAGCTTTAGTCACATTTTTCTTGATGTGTACGCTTAGTATCCAAAATTGTGCAGTATTACAGTGTCTTGAATCATGGGGGCCCTCGTGATCCGATTTGAAGTGGTGCTACCTTGTTTGTTCTCCATACTGCCATGGTTTTCTTTTTTGCTGCAGTTATTAGATTTTGTCTTTTTGTACCATTCAGCCCAAGTACTCAGTCCCTTTTCATGCTTCCTGTCTCCTTAGTTCAGTAAGGCCTATTCTGTACTTGTATCTAAGCTGTTGTTTTTGTTGCATTTTAAATGTCAACTCCTCTCCTCTCAAATCACAAGTTTTTCAAACAAAGTGCCTCTTATTCACATCTCTATCATGTTATCGAAATCTACTACATCGAATCACTAAAGGTCGACCTATAGTGATTGATGTAGTAAAACATCGAATAACGTTTTAAAAAACAAACAAAAATAAAAAACTAACTAGCATAGGCAGGGGGGCAAGCCCCCCTGCACCCCCACACCCCCCGTACTTAAATATTGCAACTCTGAGACCGCACTACATTGAGGTAAACGGAAATCTCCCCTACGGAGATTTCCGTTTACCTGCACAATGTTCTGCGCTTTCGATGTTGTGGTGCTGACAATATCAGCTTCGATATTGTCGGCTTTCGACATCTTGAAGTAGACCCTCTTATTCATGTTGGTCCAAGCCCAACACTGCCATTTATAAGGAAAGAATTTTAAACATGTATTCCTCTGTTTATCATCCATAATTGAGTTTAAGTCTCCATCTGTGCCATTTTGGCTAGCTTTACAATCTGATAGGCTCCCTGTTCTTCAGATTAAATCAGAGGTTTAACAAAATCAAGTTGTTTAGAAATCTTTCTATCAGACATTAAAAACTGATCACACTATCTGTTGTTAAGTAGCGTCCTACCAATAAAATTATAAAATAAACTTTTAGTAACAGATATCACACATGCTGTTAGCCTAAATGTAGAAGGAATCTTGCAGAACGCTATATTGGCATTGCCTCAACACTCATATAAAGCAACAATCAGAGAAATGTGCCATTTTATGCCAGTGAAGAGAATGCAATGACCCAGCTGTGTCATAATATGAACTCTGATTGTGCTGGTGGGAAGAAGATAGCAAGGCTATAAACAAAAGCACATAATTATGGCAGATCATTTTGGGGCAAAACTGATTACAAAATCGAATTAACCACTTAAGGTGATATTGAAGGATGTTAGTACTGCAGAGAAAATTTTACTTTTATCAGTTTCCAGATGATGATATCCTTTAAGGTCTTCTTTTGCTCCATATTTTTCCTATTTGCAGTTCTCCTCTACAAATGTTGAGAACATTCTTATAGTACATGGAATTTGGTGGTTACTCTCCAAAATGAGAAAAAAGGCAAATTTGTTATGCACCTCTTTGAGATCAGGACAGTGGCAAACATGTTTTGTTATGCATCTTTCAGAGTTGTGCTTTTTATAACTAGCTGCCACCACAGAACAGTGACATGAAGCTAAAACAGCTTTGAAAGGTGTAAACCACTGTGCTGCTCACAAAATGCTGAAGTGCTTATCGGCTTTTGAAGTTGTTATTCTAGCTGGAGTACAGTTAGCTTCTGGCTGCTCTCTGTGCGGAGTGTTTCATGTCTTTGAAAGCAGTAAAGAAAGAACGTTGTGCTCCTACAGTCTCCCCCCTTACTCATGGGACATTGTGACAGCTAAAACTCTATGACTGGTCGTTTCAGTCATAACCAACCCTTTATGTGCTTGAGACATGAATGTCAAGATTCACCTTTCAAGCTGCGCTTCATTCCATCCTTAAGGTAAATTTCTTGACATTCATGTCTCAAGTAAATTGGTTATGAGTAACAGCCTAGTAGTAATCTTCTACATCTCGTATTATCTTAATGTATTTGTTACTCTTTTTTTTCCCAGTGTTAGAGAGCATCTATGTACTTGGCCATAAGGTCACTTTTATGAACTCTGGTCAAGTTTTATTACTTGCTAACAAATGTGTGCTAGTATTAGATCTTTTCTGAAAAAATCAATTCGAACTGTACTTGCTGCATTATTTATATTTGTCATATATAGTCTGTGTTGAAGTGCTGACTTTCCTGTATGGTACACATATTTACAGAGTACTTTACATCATAAATGGTAATTTAGGGAAAAAAGATTCATTAGAACTGTTTTACAGAAACTAATACAATAATTATTAACCTTCACTTACTGTAACTAAGTGGAACTCTTGTGATACTTTGTGAGTCTGATTTGCTTGGAATATTGTAAAATAAAAAATGCTAAAATAGTTGTATTTGGAAGGCTGCATTGTGTTGTAACAGGCTATTGTTGACAACTTCTTCCTCTCCTCTAAAAAGATATTTGATGTCGGAGTAGGATTTTTTTTTTATTCAAGGTAAGTTTGGAAACTCTTTATGTGCCCTCACTTCCCTCAGACATAGTCTTAAGACAGAAGATGTTTTTTTCTTACAATCAAAAATGAGATATTGCTGGACGGTATGGACAGCAGTATTTTGTGTTTTGGAGAACATGTTGTAATGTTAGGTCAGTAATTAAGAATGTGGCTGTAGATACAGGCTTCTTATATGTTTAGCATTCACATGATAGAAAAATCTCTTCAGATCTGCTGCTTCAGTAGGTTTGCACGTAAGCACCTTTTCAAGACAAATTGTATTAAGAAACAGATTTTAAGTGGAGCATAAGCAGTTCCAAAACTGTATTTTCATGTGTCTGTTTTTTTGTGCTTGTGCATTTTAATTAAAAATGTGTTTTCTCTTTCAATGTTTAGGGCAAGGTAAAGGAAGTCAACCTGTCTACTGTGCGTTTTATGGAAGAGCTTGGTGAAGATCGGTTTGGCAAGGTGTACAAGGGACATTTATACGGCACATCTCCAGGGGAACAGACACAAGTGATTGCCATCAAAGCACTTAAAGACAAAGCAGAGACATCCCTTAGGGAAGAGTTTAAGCATGAAGCTTTGATGAGAGCACGTTTGCAGCATGCAAATGTAGTTGGAATGCTGGGTGTAATTACAAAGGAACAACCCATGTGCATGATCTTCAGCTATTCTTCCCACAGTGATCTTCATGAATTCCTTGTGATGAGGTCACCACACTCCGATGTTGGTAGCTCTGATGATGACAAAACTGTAAAGTCAAATTTAGAACCTGCTGATTTCCTGCATATTGTGACACAGATAGCATCAGGAATGGAATATCTTTCTGGTCACCATATTGTGCACAAAGATCTTGCCACACGGAATGTGTTGGTGTATGATAAGCTCAACGTAAAAATATCAGACCTTGGACTTTTTAGGGAAGTGTACTCTGCTGATTATTACAAATTTATGGGCAACTCTCTACTTCCAATCCGATGGATGTCCCCAGAGGCCATCGTGTATGGTAAATATACAGCCGACTCTGATATCTGGTCCTACGGAGTGGTACTTTGGGAAGTCTACAGCTATGGTCTGCAGCCATATTGTGGATATTCCAACCAAGATGTTATTGAAATGATCAGAAATCGTCAAGTGTTGCCATGTCCCGATGATTGTCCAGCATGGGTATATACTCTTATGCTGGAATGCTGGAATGAATTCCCTGCTAGAAGGCCACGATTCAAAGATATTCACACCAGATTAAGAACATGGGAGAGCCTTTCCAATTACAACAGTTCTGCTCCAACCTCTGGAGCCAGCAACACAACACAAACTAGTTCCCTGAGTACAAGTCCTATTAGTAATGTAAGTAATGCTAGGTATGTTGGACCCAAGCAGAAAGCCCAGCCTTTTCCTCAACCTCAGTTTCTACCCATGAAAGGACAAATTAGACCTATGGTCCCACAGCCCCAGATATACATACCTGTTAATGGTTATCAACCAATGCAACCGATGACCTATGGGGCTTACCTGCCCAATTTTTACCCAATGCAAATCCCTGTACAGATGCCTCCACAGCAGATGCCTCAGCAGATCGTCCAGAAAGCTGGGTCACATCATAGCGGCAGTGGTTCGACCAGTACAGGTTATGTGACAACAGCACCATCTAATGCTTCGATGACAGACAGGGCTGCTTTACTGGTAGAGGGTACAGATGAAGTGCAGGCTGTAGCGGAAAAAGGATCACATAGTGCTAGGCAGGAAGAAGAAGAAGTGTCTGTACCAGAAACTGAGCTGCTGGGAGATGTTGATTTGCTTCATACTGATGAAGCTGACATAGAGTCAGAGGCATAATCACAACTATTAAGAAATTGAACTAGAGCTGTGTTCTTAAAGGCTACATCATGTGACATTAAGCTGACAGCATTCTCTGCAGACTAATAGTGAAGTCTTTGGAAGGCATTCTTGGTCTCTTTCTGAATTCATGGCTGCAGTAGAAAGTTCCAAGATGTAACAGAGCCTCAAGTGCAAGGCAGAGATGTAGCATCCATATTTGACTGATCTTTTATATGCAGATGGCGTCATGGGGAGGTGCATCAGCACAAATGGAAATTTCTGCAGGGGTGTGTGTGCTTCAGTGATGCTCTGTGGTCAAGACTGCCTTAAATTAATTGTACTGTTGCTGTGCAACATTGCCTTGTTAATGCTGCATGTTAGGTATATTGTAACCTACTGTATAAGAATCCGCAGATACCAAATGTGACTCACAGGACCCTTCGACATGAGACAGAAAGTGAGTAATGACATTACTATGGTACATAGAAATCCAAATGCACTGTGAAATTAAGAAGCTTTGAGTTATGTGCTGGGGAGGCCTGAATATGTCCATCCTGATGACCTTAACTGCTTCTTGATGATCTCTTAGAAGTAAACATTTAATGTAGCAAAATGTCCAAAAAGATGTGGACTGTGCTTTAAATTTAATATAATGTAAAATATAGAGAGCTTGAATGCAAAACTAAATGTGAATCCAAGGATTAAATGATGTTGAATTCTCTCTAAAAATGCAGTAAATTGTATAGGTAATCTGGAAGTACAAGAGGCATTACTTTTATTGAGAGGAAGGCAGACTGCCGTAGCGAAATACTATCTGGCATAAAGTGACACAAGGACATTTTGGTAATAAGATGCTTAATAAATAAATTGACAGTTGTATCATGTTATGCACTAAAACAGGAATCTAAGCCCTCAAATATAACCAAATGTTGGATATACAGTTTGTGAAATGTGGAAAGCTGCTTTGCAAACTAAGTAAAAAGAGTTGAAAGAACCTGAATGTTCACAAAAGTGACTGCATTTGTAGTTAATACTGTTAATATCCTGTCATTTGAGAAGAAATGGATTCTTTATAGCCTTTTTATAGTTTTTAGTAGCTGAAAGAAAGCAAGAAACACATTTTGCTTTTTCTTCCACTTTCAGACATGTACAGATCTTTATAGCATAATTTATATGTCTTACAGACCCTTTTATCTTTGAAGTATGTAATATTGAAACAGGTTCTGCTTTTTATTTATCTGTTTATGCGTTCAATTTTTTTCCTCTTATTGAATGATTTTACATTCCCTTATTAAATGATTTTGTATTTTTTGTAAAAGAAATGCAGCATACACATGGTCCATACATTTCGAAATATGTATTTTGTTTTGTAAAGCACACAATCTGTTTATATCATTGTAATCAGCTCACAGTATAGCCATATATTTTGTAAGTCCAACCTTGTGGATTATGTATCCAATAAAGTGATACAGTTAAAATGCAAATGCAGTTTAATGAATATTTCAGGATTGTTTATGTCGGTTATTAAATGTTTATTTAGTGTGGGTGTTGCAGACAAGAGAGGTCTATGCAAAAGTTTTAATTCACTAAAGAACAGTTCCTGAAAAAGTGAGGGTGTTGTTATTAATTCTATTAATTTTATCATTCCGACCCAGTTATTAAGGTTTGTGCCTCATAACTCCAGGCTCTTCAGTTGTGTGGTGTTTTCTTGTTCTAACATGCATGGGTTTTGTCCAAGGACTCTTGCTTAATCCCATCTACTGATAACATGGTTGGCTGGTTGTGTTAAATGGTACATACCTCTCTGCCTCTGTATCTATGTCTGTCATTGTTGTATTTGTCTTTGCCCTTAGAGTCCTGGAAGGAACAGTTCACTTATTTTGTTAACAAATAAATTAACATTATAGTTCCATCCTCCCAGACACTCTTTCACCAACATGTTCACGTTTGTAAGCAGAACTGTACAAGGTATGTGTTTTAGTGTGGAATGCTTCATCCTTCCTGAGCAGTACTGACTCATAAGGCCACATGGCATATGAGTATAACAACCTGAAACCAGTACTGTGTTGTGGTGTGCTTGTGAAGCAGTGTACATAATTACGCTTTTAAATCTGTGGATGCATTTTTGTGTTTTCTATCTCAGGGATCTATGTAATGATAGAGGTATGCAGTGCAGAAGCAGACGAAGCCTTTCAGAAGGGCCATCAGTGGAGTACTCTACAGACGTCTGTGTTCAGGGATCTATGTAATGATAGGGTATGCAGTGCAGAAGCAGACGAAGCCTTTCAGAAGGGCCATCAGTGGAGTACTCTACAGACGTCTGTGTTCAGGGATCTATGTAATGATAGGGGTATGCAGTGCAGAAGCAGACGAAGCCTTTCAGAAGGGCCATCAGTGGAGTACTCTACAGACGTCTGTGTTCAGGGATCTATGTAATGATAGGGGTATGCAGTGCAGAAGCAGACGAAGCCTTTCAGAAGGGCCATCAGTGGAGTACTCTACAGACGTCTGTGTTCAGGGATCTATGTAATGATAGGGGTATGCAGTGCAGAAGCAGACGAAGCCTTTCAGAAGGGCCATCAGTGGAGTACTCTACAGACCCCTGTGTTCAGGGATCTATGTAATGATAGGGGTATGCAGTGCAGAAGCAGACGAAGCCTTTCAGAAGGGCCATCAGTGGAGTACTCTACAGACGTCTGTGTTCAGGGATCTATGTAATGATAGGGGTATGCAGTGCAGAAGCAGACGAAGCCTTTCAGAAGGGCCATCAGTGGAGTACTCTACAGACGTCTGTGTTCAGGGATCTATGTAATGATAGGGGTATGCAGTGCAGAAGCAGACGAAGCCTTTCAGAAGGGCCATCAGTGGAGTACTCTACAGACGTCTGTGTTCAGGGATCTATGTAATGATAGAGGTATGCAGTGCAGAAGCAGACGAAGCCTTTCAGAAGGGCCATCAGTGGAGTACTCTACAGACGTCTGTGTTCAGGGATCTATGTAATGATAGGGGTATGCAGTGCAGAAGCAGACGAAGCCTTTCAGAAGGGCCATCAGTGGAGTACTCTACAGACGTCTGTGTTCAGGGATCTATGTAATGATAGAGGTATGCAGTGCAGAAGCAGACGAAGCCTTTCAGAAGGGCCATCAGTGGAGTACTCTACAGACGTCTGTGTTCAGGGATCTATGTAATGATAGGGGTATGCAGTGCAGATGCAGACGAAGCCTTTCAGAAGGGCCATCAGTGGAGTACTCTACAGACGTCTGTGTTCAGGGATCTATGTAATGATAGGGGTATGCAGTGCAGAAGCAGACGAAGCCTTTCAGAAGGGCCATCAGTGGAGTACTCTACAGACGTCTGTGTTCAGGGATCTATGTAATGATAGGGGTATGCAGTGCAGAAGCAGACAAAGCCTTTCAGAAGGGTCATCGATGGAGTACTCTAGACATCTGTATTGAGGCTAGTCATTTTGTAATCTGAGAGTGAAACTACATAACTCTTTGATGTTGAAGTGTTCTTTTTTGCCAGTGTCACAAATAATATATTGCTAGACTGGTAGGTGTGGAAAGAACAATGACAGACTTGGTGGAGTGGTCCAAATATAGCAGCTTATGTTCACTGCAAAATGCTAATAATACATCTTTCAAGCAACAGGCGTATGAAAGAAAAAACAGCTGAAGAGGAAGAAATAAAGTACAGAGGGATATTGGACAGCAATATCTAATGGTCTAATGGTTATAAAGCAGTGTAACAAAGCAGAAAGGATGGCTGTTTGGGGACTGAAATTGCCAATTGAAAACGAAAGTTTGAAATCCTCTTTTACAGGCATAATGGTTCATATGTTCATAGTTGTATACTAGGCTAATGACCACAGCGATCTTTTTAAGGCTAGCCATCCTTTCTATTAATATTGGACAAGTTTTGGTACCCTAAGGTTATTTAAGGGTTATATGTGGAGTAGGGGTTAGATGGTTAAGAATTTACAGGCTGCCTGTCTGTTAGAGACATAAATGCCAGACGAGGGGTGAATTTATGATTGTCCATCCACTTATCGAGGTTACTCTCAAATTGATTATGGAAGAAGAACCCTGCTTAAAGGGAGAGTGTCAAAGATGCAGCTCTCAGAACACTTTTTAATTTTTTGTCACTAATGTAAACTTTAAGTGTTGCACTTGGCACCTGTGTCACGGAATCTGCACTTTTCAGCTTACTTTTGCAGTAAATACACTGTTTTTGTTTCAGGAGTGTCCTGCTCTCCAGTTTGGCCAGGTAAGCCCACCCCCTGCATGACGTTATCTGGCACACCCATTCTCCACCCTCCCTTCTTTAGTTATGACCACACTTTACCTTTTCCAAAATTGTTTTCACTCCCTAGGGGAACAGATATATTACTGCTTTGGTTCCGAACTAGTCGTCTTCCAAAGCATGTTTGTGCAATGCATATAGTTTGCATTACTATAATTCTAGCTGTATTAAAATCATACTATTAGAATGTTAAAAAAGAAAGTGACTGTCTTAAATGCAACAGTAACTACAGTATCAGCTCGGTAATGTTCTGAAATGATCCCTTCCTTCATAGCTCTAAACAAAAACAACAATATTTAAGCGACAATATCTCGTATGGGTACTGTATGTAATACCAGTCGCTTCCTTTGTAGCCCTCGATATTCTTGTTGTGGAATCAGGAACAAACTTATAGCGGAAAAGCCTAATATCAGAATCAGTTTTTAAATATTGCTCTAGTTTTCTTGAAAAGTTAATATAACAACAATGCCACGAAGTACAGTTTCTCTGACGATCAAGGAAACGGTCAGCAAGATTCCTGACAGAGCAATGAATGTCTTTGCAGAGCTTCACAAATGCTAGCCTGCTTCCCATATCAGTTGTATAACTTTAAACCTCTTATCTCCACAACTAGAAGCATATAACCAAAGCAATTTTTAAACTTATTGGTACCGATAAGCTGACAGAATAATAGGATGTGAATTAATTCATAATCGGAAGTAAAGGAAGTTAATAACTCCTCAGTCTGTTGTGTGTAATTTACTAACTTTGTTCTTTTTTTCTTTCTTTTTTTGTAGTATTAGTAATTGCCAAGTAAAAACATACATGCATAATAAGGTGCGATGGTGCAGCAGAGTAGTACCGGCTTCATAAACGAATGCCGTTACTGCATTTGCGGTCACGGTAATGCGCTAATGCGCCTAGTGTTTTAACTGTAGCAAACTCTTTTTTAGATTAGTAACAAGCATCCTGCTGTTATTTTAGTCAAAACCTTTATTTATGTTTTGTTAGTTTGTGCTTTTTATATTAGTAGAGAAAGTGTTGGTTTTCTTTAGAAGGCACCAGATTACCTAGATACATGTCTGGAGAAAGACACAAAATCAGGAAGAGTTAATGAAACAGCAAGTTTTGCATAAGCATGCATTTTCTGGACAACGTTTGCCACTGTTAAGTAACTACAATCCTCCCTAATGAAATTCACATATTGAACAAGGGACAGGGTTATAACTTAGAAGCAATATCGGTATATTAATGTTCTGTGCCACATGCTTCCTTTACAGTTTTTAACAACTTTGCTCAAGACATGGGGCAAAGTGAAGATGGAATGACAAACTCTGGGACATTTTTTTTAAATATTACTTCTATTAGCTTTTCAAAAGAATTAAACAGGCTTTCCATCACAATGCATGCTCTAAACAAGAAGTAAAAATGTTAATGCATGACAGTACTAACTGAAAACCATAGTTATTTTCAAGTAAACACAGCTCTAATCAGTGAAAATTTTCAAAATAATCAGGAACAAATCTAGAAATAATTACTGACAATCAGTGACACTTCCAAAATATTAGTATTATCAGCTTGCATAACTGATGGAATAAGAGAATGTCAATTAATATACATTTTCTGAAGTAAAGGTTTATAACTTTAGCTATTGTCATTATTTACCAAGTTTAATTATTTTCCAAAAGTCACTAGTTTTAGGAGGAATTAAGAGGGACAGCTAAAATTTCAGTCAAAATCAGGGTAATTTCTGAAAATCTGGGACAGTTGAGAGGTATGCCAATAAAACAAAAGTGCCAGATTTTCAGAAATGACCCTGATTTTGACTGAAATTTTAGCTCGGTCCCTCCTGATTCCTCCTAAAACTAGTGACTTTTGGAGTGCAACACAGATTTACATCCTGTTGTGTGCACCCACCTGCTGTTGCATGCTTGTGTCAACACACAACATGCACACATGCTGTTGATTGCTTCTTCTATACTGTGTCTGTGTGGGGAATTTAAACATATGACATTCCATTTCTGTCTGGAGAATAAAGCATGGACATTATCACTAAGGTGCTTTGCATGTGTGTGTGTGTGTGTGAGAAATACCCTTGTTAAGGATGGCAGGTTACTTAATTTACTCAGGCTCAAACCAACTACTAGAATGAATTTCAGTACATTTTTAAGGAATTGTGAGATTCAAGGGAAGACAAGTTCACTGCTGCTCACGCCAAGTCTGTTTTCAATCTGCAACTATTTTGTTTTGCAAATGATCATTACTCTTTGTTTGAGAGAATTTGAAAGTAGTGTTAGTAGCACAATAGGTACCATACTTGCTACCAGATTACCATTTTTTATGTACCACAGGCAATTTATTCTTCAAGGTCAGCAGGGACTGAAATTGTGATGAAACATTGAAATATAAAATTGTTTGCTAGTAGCAACCTTTTCATTAGTTACAGATCTTTTTAACGTGGAATCATTCAGACGATTTTTACTTCTGCAGAGATTGTGCATTTTGGTTGATTGTAATGAAAAAACTTAGAGTGGCCTTTTATGGTTGAAATGTTTTGAAATGGGCAGTTTTGTCATGATTGGTTCATACATTTTGCTTTATTGCGTACTTGAAAAATGTTTTAAACTACAAATTTCTAACAACTGGTGCTGTATTATATAAGGAATATAATTTAATACAATCAGGAAGGTGAATTAAAGAACACATGCATGCATGCATGCATGGTCCTAAAAATATGTGCAAGGCGCCTATGGTTTGAAAATAGACCAAAGGGAAACTTAATACACTAACAGCCAGATGCATTTTCTTTGAATGTGAGTTTCAAGGGCAGAGAAGTTTACTGTTAATACCAAGCCTGATCACACTCACAGCCATACTCATCCATTCCGCCATGCGCGCGCACACACACACACACACACACACACACACACACACGCACACACCTCCATACTCTCTACTGCTACCTCAAGACAGACACAGACCAACACATGCAGCCCCCCATATACACACAATCACACACCCCACATACTACTTAACTATTAAACTCTCCAGCACTTACCTGTACCACATTTTGGCCATGTTCATTGCAGCAAGCGGCCATGAAAGTTTACTAAACAGAGAAATTTTATGAATCACTCAGCTGTGGAAATGCCTTACTGTAGGCAGTCCCAGAGGAGACCACATGGCTAAATAGTAAATGCCTCTCTCCCAGACTGTTTATTAGCATGTAACACATCCATGGAGACAGCCCACAGTGATATTGCACATTTTCATGTTGTAGTACTGTGGTAGGGCTGTGTCTGAATCAGAAATTGTTACTGCAAAGTGTATACAACCTTTTTGTTTTTGGAACTCTGTCTTCACTGTGTTTTTGTTGCTAAATTTTATACTTAGGCACCGGAATGCTTTATACTGTAGGCTCTATGTATCATTTATTTACCTATTTATTCATGTGTAGCTTTAAACAGGCAGGCACTCTGTGTAACTTTTTATAAAAATGTGGTGAGCATTTGGTTTGTGTGCAAATATATGGTTGCAGCAAATTTTGACAACTGTTGTATCTGATGATGTCAATTTTTATTCATTCCTCAATGATTGGGTTTGGATCCAACCCTCGGAAATGACTTGGCTGCTTTTTACAGCTCATGGCTGCTGGAAACTCAAACTCCTCCCTTACCCATAATGCTCTAGTCCACTACCATACCTCAGATCTTGTCACCTTCTCATACAGACATGGTTGCTGTGAGCTCTCAAGTTTTAGTCAGTTAAGTGCTTTAATTACCTAATTACTTATATTTTTCTATCCTTCTAATGATATTTACTTATTGTATATCCACCATTATCTTACACTTGTTGTGTCTTTCGGCTTTTCCCAGTTAGGGGTCGCCACAGTGGCTAATGATTGGCAGTTGATTGTTACGTGCCGAGTTGCCAGCCCTGACACACAACCTTCAACGAAGGTATGTCCATTCACGTACGTCTCCACGCAGAAGACGCTCTTACTGTGAGACGACAACGCTACCGCAGCAACACCACAGCGGATCCATCATTATCTTACACTATTTTAGTGTATTTCTTTCTACCATTGTTGGTATTTACCTTTCTTTTACCTATCTTTACCCTTGTGGTAATGTTGTTTACCTTAGTCAGTAGTTTCTTCTCCCCTTTCTTCCTTTCTTTCAAAAAAAAAATAAAATAAAATTAAGTTTTGCCTTATTCTTAATATTAAAAATTTTGTTAAGATGGCTGAAAAGACTTCAAGCTTTAAAAAATGTAAGCAGTGTAGGCACAAGTTTCCACTTTCTTATGCACATGATTTGTGTGTATATTGCTAGGGCTGTGCTCACTTAAAAGTAGACTGTGAGATCTCCAAAGCCTTTAACCATTGCACTTTGGTAGATTGCAGGAGCAAACTAATTCTGAAAGGTCTTCTCCCTATGACTTTCTTGGAATCACTATCTGGAGCTCAACCTTTGAAGCCCGACAAGAAAGAGCCCCAGAAAAGGCTGTCTGGCACTTCTTGATCCTGCACTCTATCCTCAGATCCAAACAAGGAGCCTGCTCGCAATGTGTCAAAAAAGTCTGATCTGAAGACTAAATCCAAATAAGACTAAAAGGGGATCAGCAACAAGTGTACCTGTTGTAAACTAAGCTCACTTGGAGGGTCACTGAGCATCATTTGGAGGGAATGAAATCCCTGATGAAAATGGAGACATGACCACTATTTCCAGATGGCTTGAAGGAAGCACAGAAACTAGGCAAAGAGAAGGGTATCCTTATTCCTTATGAACCATGTCTCGATCACTACATAAATATAGACTCATTCCAGGTGCTTATGTACTTCCAGATCCTGCAGTTTATTATGAAGACCCCTGACATTGAGAAGGGTCGACTTAATGTTGTTTAGCAGGTGATTTGATGGTTATGCTGGGATGTTCATTAGATGAGCTCTGACTAAAAAAGACACATTGGGGGTAGCAAAGGCTTTGGCCAGTATTGAGAAGCCCTCGAGTGTGATTGTGTGGGTTAGAGTCAGAGTAAGGGTTAGGTAAGGAGGTAGGTTAAGTGTGTGTATGATTGTAAGTGTTTAGGGGTATGGTTAGGTTATGGGATAGATTAGGAAAGAGAATAGATTAAGAGTGTGTGTGATTGGTAGTATTTAGGGTGCTAACCCTGCCCCTAATTCTAACCTGCATCTTAAATTAAAAAAAAAAAAAATCTGCTCCTGTAACACTACCACCCACTTTAGAAGACATTTGGGACACTCATCACCACACACACAAACACACACACATACATACACAGTTTGCAATCTGCAGCTCCGATTTCATCACCTTGAACAGATGCCGTTAATGGCAGCCATAACCATACTTCTCAATTTTTTATCTCTTGCTCAAGAAATCGGGGCAAAGCCCAAAAATAGAGCCGGATTTTAATTATTGTTCTTATAAACTTAGAAAGTAACTAGAACAACAAGATTTGTGTTAACGTGCATTTTCTGAAGAATATGAAGTTTTAAACACGAATGCCTGTCATTATGTATTGATTTTGGTTTCAATGATTTTGATTTGTTCAGAAAACCACAGATTTTATGACGAGCAGACTAAAAACATGAGAGAAAATCTGAGCATTCTGCGAATATTTGGAGAGTTGAAGGGTATGGCTCTAACATTCTTTAACTCCTCACTTTCAGCACGTCAATTTAAACACCGCTCAAGACCAAGTGTCCTACAGTTGTCTGCCCTGTTCTAAAGAACTTTTTTTACCACTTTTTCCCATAAACTCTGAAACCTGGAAACAGAAAGTCTGTGGGTGAAAACTTTCTGCTTTTCCCTAAGTAAATCAATCACAGTTTCTTTGGAATGTAGCTTTCAGCACTAAGCTTTTAAGATGGCATTATATAGTTTCATTAGCATTTAATGTAAGCAAAATGAACATTTGATATTTGAATGTTTTACACTGATGTTTTGATTTATTTTTGTCAGCAGTTTCAGTGTGGTAGTGGAAACTTCCATTTTGTGAGGAAGGGGATGTTGGAGAAATGTCTGCTAAGTTTGAAGGTGGGAGATGGGGCCCCATTAACATTGAACATTGCTATTTTGGTTGAGCTGATGCTGTTTTGGGGTTTGGGGCAGGAGAATATCCTACATCGGAGAGCATAGGGATGTCTAATTTTCCTTGTACTAGCAGTAAGCAACTGAGACAGTTTTTGTAGTAGTTGCTGCTCTTATACTAAACAAACCAGCATGTTCTAGTAGTGGGTTGTGTAGTGTTTTATAGGACTAGTAACTAGTATTTATTTTATCCATAATTCATAAGTTCATAGAAGATTACTAAGCTAACAGCCCTAGAGCCCTTACAAGCCCTAGCCATATTAATCCCAACTTGCCGCAGTGCCTGACGTATAAAGCCATGTCCAACCCGGAATTAATGGACATGCTGCACCTCAGAAAATCCAAATCCAATCGAGCTACGCGCTCGAGAGACTTGAACCTCAGCACTGAAATAAATAGGACATGCTGGAGGGACAGATTCATAACCCAGCGGCTCCCTTCACTCTGGAATAAAATCCCAGTCCAGGTTAGGCAGAGTCCCTCATTGACTTTCTTCAAGAGGAATCTTGATGAGTGGATGGGAGATCGTAGGTTTACCCTGGGTATCACTTCTGTGTCACTGTTAGACAGAGGCACAGTATACTAACCTCGAAAAAGGGCATAGCAAAATAAATTTAAAATGAGTGACGAAAGCCAAACATTCTGGCTAGGCTTATAAATGCCCTAGGGCAGATAGCCTAGTATGAACCTAACCTATATATATATATATATATATATATATATATATATATATATATATATATATATATACACACACACACACACACACACACAGAAATATGCGTGCAGATGTATATATATATATATATATATATATATATATATATATATATATATATATATATATATATATATATATATATATATATATATATATATATATATATATGTGTAGAATTACATAGCTCATTTAAACCCTGCTGCCTTTTAAACTACATTTCCTCCCTTGTATGCATTGTTCCCACAATTCCCATTTTTTCTTATGTAGTTTGCTTCTACCCTTTTCTAAAGATCTCAATTCCACTTGTTTTATCTCTGTTACTATAGTCACTACTTCTAGTACGGTTGGTTTAGATTTTGATTTCCGTTTTCTAATAATTGCTTTTTTTGTCAGCCACCATTATTAGACACCGCAAGGCCTTACAAATATCTAAGCAATTCTGATTCTGTATCATAGCTCAGAAAAATAATCTCTCTCATCAGACCAATCTGCCCACCCACCATTTCTGACAGTGCATCCCACAAGGAATCCTTAAGGTCCACCAACTCACTGCTCTCCTAGAAAATATGTTCCCAATTATCTCTTTCTTCCCTGTAACACCTCCAATATTTGCTGTCTGCCTGAAGAAAAATTCTCTGTAGTCTGCTTGGGGTATAAAAATATCTATGTAAACATTTCCAAGCAAAAATCCTAAATCTTCTAGATTTTGCTGCATATTTGGAGACATACATATGTCCTCCTATTGTTTATTTGTGAATTGCTTATCCAATCTCTCTTCCCAATCCTTTCTAACCTCCTCTGATTGATTCTTATAGTTACCATACAATATTTTATATGTTCTACTAATTATTCCATTTTTAATGGCAGCTTCAGTTCTAGATTCTACTAAAGACTTTACCAGTGCTGATCTTTTGATTAGGACCCCCCCCCCATTTATTTCTCTTTGCCTATACTCTGATATCAATCCCTGATAGGGAAGGCAAACCTGCAGTCCAAATAAATTCTTGGTGTCTTCCCATTCTATCATCTTTCCTTCTCTAGTTATTTGCTCACAATACCTTGGTTCCTTTGCCAGTTTTCTTCAATAAATTCCAACTCCTTATTGCCTGTTGTCTGTATCCCTAATTGCAATTATCCCTATCAGCAGATTCTCCTTTCTCCATCATACAATTTTCTTCTTCCTTAACCAGCTTTCCTAACAAAAGGTGCAATCTATCTCTTCATTCTTCCTTCAACCAAGAACTTATTCCATTTATAACTGCCCTCCTTTTTGTAATAAATATCCAACACCACTTCATATTCAGAGGAAACTTTTATAACCTTTTCCCCTTCTTTCTTTTACTTTGTTCTTCTACTAAATACTCTTATTTTTCTTTAAAACCCCAACCACACTCACTCCATCGTATGTAACATTCACTATACACTTTCATCATCCTTCCATAACTCACTCATTTCCATACTCATCTCTGTCTTACTCCATTCAGCAGTCAAATTCTTTATACCTGTCTCACCTTAATCACATCCTTACTCTCAAATTTTCCCCATATAGCACAATAACCACCATTACGCACAGGTAACTAAGCATATGGTAGCAATCCTTTACTGATAATCACATACGTAGGATGGGTATACAACCTAGTGCACTACGTTACAGCACTGTGCACCTCCTGAGGGGTCTTCGTGAACTGAAAACTGCATTTTCCTCATAGTGCAGGAATCGGTATGCTATTGTTGTGAGATTTTTTAGAGGGATTTCTGCAAAGACACAGTCTGCACACTTATGGCCCCTTGGAGTGATGGATGTGCACATGAGGACAGCTGGCAGGAATCAGAGAAAGTATCTTTATTCTTCTACTGTCCAACATCTACATGAATAGCAGACTAATAACGTTAGATACCACAGACAGCCCATGGCTGCAGTGTCAGCTGGAAAAGCTGTGCTTGTATGCACGTCTCATCTTTTAGCACTTGCAGGGTACACTACGTACAACGGAAAGTCACAGTAAGGGTGTGGTTTACATATATCACCGCAAATGATAGCAACTGGTCACAATTGTATAACTGCTCAATTTGTATTGACCACTTCAGATAGACGAGAAAGGAGACCACCTTGTGTTAGCTGAAGTAGAACAACATCACAATGTATTTTCACCCCATAATAGGAAGATTGTAGTGGAACCAAAAGTGAAGATTCCTTCTTCCCACTAGGAGCTGTTTGAACTTCTATTCTTAGCCACGAGCATATCAAGGCTAGGGAAACATTGCAGATACTGTTATAATGAGTAGCAGTGACATTACCCTCAGGATCTTAGTGTGTGGCAGATAGAGGTTAGGGAAGCAGATACCACGTATATTATAAGTGCATACTGAACTTTTGTACAGATGTGTTCCTTTACTCAAGGAAGGGGTACATTACTAGCGCTTTTGCATTGGTGTGATGCCTGATACACATACATAGGCTTTGTCAAGTCTGTTGGTTGGTATTACATATGCATGGTAGGTAAAGGTGATGGTGGTGGCATTTGTTATTATATGCATAAGCATGAATGTTGTCTCTGGGCAGTACCTATGATGGTACTACAGTACTAATGCAGCATCACTATCTGTGTGATGCATGGCTTATTTTGCAGTGTGTCAGTCGACATACTGCACAACAACGGACTTTTGGCTGGTATGGACAAAAAGTGTACATAAACACAAGACTGTGCCTTGCACTTGGTAATCAGGCAGCCTATGTAATGCACATGGCAATCCTTTGATTTTGGTCCAGTCAGCTTAGTTATTGAGTGCTTATAATGTAACAGAATTTTTTTTTGCTTCATTGACAAGTATTCCTTCTCTGTCAGCACTAATGTTTCCTGTTCTTTAGCTCTGTCTACAACCTGAAAAGCAATATTCTGGTGTGTGGAGAATTCATTGTTACTTGAGCTATTTATACTGAGCCATAATATGCAGCAAATCAGCTGGCAGACAAATTCAGCTCTACCTTTACACATATGTTCCCTCCCCAGCCTCAGGAAATACTGTCAGATATAACTGCCCAGCTGTCACTAGGGACAGGTCCTCAATGCTGTTTCTCTAAGACCATGAACCCTGCATCAATGAGTCCTGGCAATATTCCAAGCTGGATTTTAAATAGCGTAAAACATGACATATCAGGCCCTCAGGAATTAGTA